>NC_057937.1:1522500-1685000 GCF_018555375.3 Anguilla rostrata
TGCAGGATCACTGGAGCATGTGTGTGTGTGTGTGTGTGTGTGTGTGTGTGAGCGTGTGAGCATATGTGTGTGTGTGTGTGTGTGTGAGCTCAGTATTGTGGGTGTGAGGGCTGTAATGCAGGATCACTGGAGCATGTGTTTGTATAATGAGCCGAGCGCTGCCACATCTGCCTCTGTGCAGAGAGGAGTGATTCTACATCAGGCCTGCTTCTCTGCCATTTGACATTCATTAAAGCTACTGTGTGTGTGTGCGTGCGTGCATGTGTGTGTGTGTGTGAGTGTGTGTGTGTGTGTGTGTGTGCGTGCGTGTGTGTGTGTGTGTGAGTGTGTGTGTGTGTGTGTGTGTGCGTGCGTGTGTGTGTGTGTGCGCGTGCGCGTGAGTGTGTGCGCGTGTGCGCGTGGGTGTGTGTGCGTGTGCGTGCGTGTGTGTGTGTGTGTGTGCCAGTGAAATGCCATCCAGGCATTCAGGTAAAAACCCGGGTTCATTTGGTTGAAAAGCGAATGTTTTCTAATTGAACAGGACGTAGTCTGGCTGTATCCGGGCAAAACGTGAGCTATACTGGGGTTGACCGAGTCGATTTATGTCAGAACGTGTCTCAGTATAGATTTCCACCCCTCTAGACGTCCAGATTCTGGCTTCGGCTCACTGGGGAGTAGAGGAAAGGGAAGGAAAGCACTGGTTGGCAGAACAACGAGACGCACTTCTCTCTACCGTCTCCGAACTCTTACCGAGGGCATTACAACCAGACAGCCCACGGGAAGTATGTTTAGGCACTCAGAAAATTATAATGAAGCAAACTGGGGATAAAATCAACAAGAAAAACTGCGGGTTGTTTCCCCTCTGAATTCCCCGCTGGGGTCCTGATTCCTGCGTCGGAGCCTGTGATTGGACAGGGCCTGTGGGCCGCCTGTGGTGTGGCTGAGTCCTGAGAGTGGGATCTCGGCTCAAACGCGCGCCCGATTTGAGCTACCGGGAGCTGCCACGAAACCGTGCAAACGCCATGCAAACTCTCCCCACGAACGCTGCAAACCGCCACTCCAAACTCATCTCCACGGAAACCGCTCGCAAACCGCCACGCCAAACTCATCTCCACGGAAACCGCTCGCAAACCGCCACGCCAAACTCATCTCCACGGAAACCGCTCGCAAACCGCCACGCCAAACTCATCTCCACGGAAACCGCTCGCAAACCGCCACGCCAAACTCATCTCCACGGAAACCGCTCGCAAACCGCCACGCCAAACTCATCTCCACGGAAACCGCTCGCAAACCGCCACGCCAAACTCATCTTCACAAACCACTCACAGACAGTGAGTATCCAGGCAGACACCACCCAAACTCATCTCCACAAACCACTCACAGACAGGGAGTATCCAGGCAGACACCACCCAAACTCTTATCCAGAAAACTGCGACTAGCAGACAGCCTTTTCCTCCTCGTCTTCCTCTTTACGGCGCTGCGGATTCATAAATTTCCAAACACAATGGCACACACCGTGGTGTTATTAGTATTGTAATTAAAATGAATAACGAGCAACTTAAATTTCACTGATGACAAGCGCGGACGGAAGACCACCCCGAGCTACTAATTGTCTTTTTTATTATGACTTATTGAGCAACGCTAAATCACTGGCTTAGAGAGCGGTTGCCAGGTCCAGCTCTCTGACACCCGTAGCCAATCCACACGCTGCTTAGCACTGCACAGCAGGTTATGTGCTGTTAAACCCCGCCCCCTGCATGCTTTACATTGTATGGAATGCAAAATCCATCAGGAAAGGGGAGTCTTGGAGGCCACTTACAACTGAAAAGAAATCATGGATCATGTTTACATGCACGCCATATTGCATATTCCATATTCCGATTATGCTGTTTAAATGGAACATGAAAGAAGTTCCATTATTGTGAAATTGTTTGAGTGAATTTGAATGGCGAGCTGTGGTGGCACAGGGTGTCACGTCCCAGTGGACAGCACGTGCTTCTCTCTCCTGAATCAATGACAGACACTCCAGCAATAAGCACTCAGGAGGCATAGAAAAAATAGAAAATAACTTTTTTTAAAAAGAAAGCAGGAATTTATTTTTATTTTATTTTATTTAGTTTCTGGCAAGTTTTTTGGTCTGCTGCACAGTTTCACAAGTTCGGCTAAACCAAGTTTGCGGGGGAAAAAATGTAATTAAAGTGCTCATTAAAGTCAAAATGTATAAGATGTGTTTATTGAATATGGGCCAATAAGGAGACTACAGCAATGGAAAAGAAACGGAAGACCTCCACTGTCTCCATCCAAAGGTCTACAGCAATGGAGATAGAGAGAGAAGTGCTCCACTGTGTCCATCCAAAGGTCTACAGCAATGCAGATAGAGAGAAGTGCTCCACTGTCTCCATCCAAAGGTCTACAGCAATGGAGATAGAGAGAGAAGTGCTCCACTGTCTCCATCCAAAGGTCTACAGCAATGCAGACAGAGAGAGAAGTGCTCCACTGTGTCCATCCAAAGGTCTACAGCATGGAGATAGAGAGAGAAGTGCTCCACTGTCTCCATCCAAAGGTCTACAGCAATGGAGATAGAGAGAGAAGTGCCCGCCCCATCCAAAGGTCTACAGCAATGCAGACAGAGAGGGAAGTGCTCCACTGTGTCCATCCAAAGGTCTACAGCAATGGAGATAGAGAGAGAAGTGCTCCACTGTCTCCATCCAAAGGTCTACAGCAATGGAGATAGAGAGAGAAGTGCTCCACTGTGTCCATCCAAAGGTCTACAGCAATGCAGACAGAGAGAGAAGTGCTCCACTGTCTCCATCCAAAGGTCTATAGCAATGCAGACAGAGAGAGAAGTGCTCCACTGTATCCATCCAAAGGGCTACAGCAATGGAGATAGAGAGAAGTGCTCCACTGTCTCCATCCAAAGGTCTACAGCAATGCAGATAGAGAGAGAAGTGCTCCACCCTCTCTTTTCATTGGTAACTGATCTGCAGCGGCAGCGTGATCACGCTATAGGCGCTAAGCGCTAGTAAAAGTCGCCATGTTTTTTAGGAGCCGAAACGAGTGGCGGCCTCCTCGCTCCCGCCCCACACGGGCCCGCGCCTTCGCCGAGACGGATGACGGATTGCGGCGTGTAGGCGCGCGTGTGTGTGGCAGGATCTCGGCCAATCCCGGCGCTCGGAGGGAGGGCAGAATGAGGAAATATGACAGAGGGATTGACAGCGGTGCTGCCGGGGGGTGGGGGAGGGGGAATGGCAGTGGGAGGCGGCAGACACAATGAAGATTAATCAGCTTGCGGGCCGAGCGGGTGGTGGGGGGGGGGGGGGGGGGCGGGGGGAAGGGGGGTACCCCGCACACGCAGCCAAAATTTCATTCGCCTTCCTCTGCTTCCTTTCATCATCAGAGCGAGAGGAAAAAAAAGAGACAGATTTCATCTTTCCCGAAAGCCTTTCATATTCACACTCAGAGTTAATAGATGCTTATGAGCTTTCTCTCTCTCTCTCCATGTTCACTGAGGAGCAACAGGGGGGCGGAGCATGCAGTCTGACTCCACTGCACACCACACTTCCATTTACGCTGCAAACTAAACGATGATGATCACTGCAATGAGAAGGATAAGTACCAGACAAGCCTTTCTTTAGAGAACCCAGTGTGTTTTCATATTTTATGATTTTTGAAACTGAAACACCAACACCCAACCTTAAGATGACCCTTTAATCCAGCCGTCAGATATTGATTGGATAAGCAGTTACCCTCCCGGAATATGGGTGGCCCCATCCCGTTGAGGGGATGTTTCCCGAGCCGAAAAACAGGGAAGATGTGGAGGCCTGTAATGGGACAGAGGCCCTATTGGCTGAGATGCACAGGCCCTGTAACGGGACAGAGGCCCTATTGGCTGAGATGTACAGGCCCTGTGATAGGTCTGCTGTGAATGTGCTTTAGGTACGTCACTACAAATGATCGCACAACGCAGGGCAAGTCTTCAGCCAGAACACAGAGTGACGGTGGGTATTTACCCCATCGCAGGGCAAGTCTTCGGCCAGAACACAGAGTGACGGTGGGTATTTACCCCAACGCAGGGCAAGTCTTCAGCCTGAACACAGAGTGACGGTGGGTATTTACCCCAACGCAGGGCAAGTCTTCGGCCAGAACACAGAGTGACGGTGGGTATTTACCCCAACGCAGGGCAAGTCTTCAGCCAGAACACAGAGTGACGTGGTATTACCCCAACGCAGGGCAAGTTTCAGCCTGAACACAGGTGACGGGTATTACCCAACGCAGGGCAAGTCTTCAGCCAGAACACAGAGTGACGGTGGGTATTTACCCCATCGCAGGGCAAGTCTTCGGCCAGAACACAGAGTGACGGTGGGTATTTACCCCAACGCAGGGCAAGTCTTCGGCCAGAACACAGAGTGACGGTGGGTATTAGACGAGAGACAGAGCAAGAATAGTCGTGGCATACAGCAAGGTCAGCTGCCAGGTAGCAAAATTCACTGCTCATCGAATCCAGTGCTTAAACAACCTTCGACAATCTCAGATAACCGACTTTCAAATTCACGCAGGACAATCAGAGGTCCAAGAAAAGGAGACCACTGAAAAGAGGAAGCGACTCTTTTTTTCCAAACAGATAGAATTTTAAACTGCAGTGATAAGAGCAGGTCTTCTTTCAAAAAATGCTTTTGGTTATTTTCTCTTTTTTTTCTTGTAGGTTTCTTTTTTCATGGTTGTTGTCGTCGGGGATTTTTTTTGGATGTCATTTTTGTGGCTGGAGCACCACCCAGAGGCTGAGCTCAGAACAGCGTCCAGCGGGATCCAGAAGCAGCGGGGGTGTTCCTCCTCATTTGAGGGTGGACTGCTCAAATAATTTATTTATTCCCCTTTAATTATTTATTGACCAATTTCTCTCTGTTTACTCTAGGGTTATTAAAAATTGCTTCACAAGTTTAAAGAGATCATTGTCAGAATCTATCTCTGCCTTTTAATACCTGCAATCTTCCCCGCCCCCAGACCTCAGCCCGGATGCAATTATGAAAATGCTTAATCAATTTCCAAAAAAAGAAGCAATATTTATATATATATATATAGTATTCATGCAAAGTGTAGATATTAAAGAATGTGAGCACTGCAACACACATTAAGACCCCATATGAGAGGCATATGAGAGAAGCACAGCACAGTTTTCCCTGCTCATCCGAGCTTCTCACTCTGGGCTCAGGCACCAGCATTTAATAAGCATCGATTGAAATTTTGGAAGCGTGGCTGAGTTCTCTCACCCACAGTGAATGGGTTTGACTGGGAAGTGAGGAGATTGAGCGCACCATTAGCAGTTACTCCCTCACTGAGTACAGGCTAACGCTACGGTAGCACCATTAGCAGTGCTACTCCCTCACCGAGTACAGGCTAACGCTACGGTAGCACCATTAGCAGTTACTCCCTCACTGAGTACAGGCTAACGCTACGGTAGCACCATTAGCAGTGCTACTCCCTCACTGAGTACAGGCTAACGCTACGGTAGCACCATTAGCAGTGCTACTCCCTCACTGAGTACAGGCTAACGCTACGGTAGCACCATTAGCAGTGTTACTCCCTCACTGAGTACAGGCTAACGCTACGGTAGCACCATTAGCAGTGTTACTCCCTCACTGAGTACAGGCTAACGCACGGTAGCACCATTAGCAGTGCTACTCCCTCACTGAGTACAGGCTAACGCTAGGCGGGTAGCATCCAGTTAGCTGTGCCTGTAACTTCCCTCACGAGTAGGCTAAGCTGGGCCCCTGAGTGTATCCCGCCTGGTACAGGCTAGGGATGGAGGGGTTTGAGCACATTGCAGTGCTACTCCCTCACTGAGTACAGGCTAACGCTACGGTAGCACCATTAGCAGTGTTACTCCCTCACTGAGTACAGGCTAACGCTACGGTAGCACCATTAGCAGTGCTACTCCCTCACTGAGTACAGGCTAACGCTATGGTAGCGTTGGTGAGTCGCGTTAGTCAAGCAGAGTTGTATTGACTTTGTCGTCCTTTGTAAAACTTTGCGGTCCTCTGCGAGTGAGCTGGAAGCGTGGGGCGGACTGGACGTATCCCAGCTCGTGGGATAACGCAGGGGCTGGGGAGGGGGATGGATGGGGGTGTTTGGAGAGAAGTTGGCGTGGGACGGAGGCGCTGGAGCTGATTTTTGAACAAACTGCGGTTCGCTTTTTGGGCTTGCAGACGGTAGAGGACTGAGGGCGACTGCGGCAGTCACTGTCCTGTCTGCTAATCCTGTGAGGAGCTGCAGCTGAAATGGCCGTCAGTAGTCTCCGCAGATAAGAGGCCAAGGCTTAGCAAGGCAGGAATCCAGCCACTCTGCTGAAAATTCCAGTTTAAACCGGCCTAGGCTAGTTTAAGCGGTGTTCTCCACACTTTTAGCCGGTTTTAGCCGCTCAGCTGACCAGCCTGCAGTCAGCTAGTCCACCAGTTTGGCCACCTGCTTACTCTACCAGCTTAACCAGCTTTGCCCAGCTTCACCCAGCAGAAAATTCAGGCTAAGACCAGCTGGGATTCTAAGATGGGCTTAGCTGGAATTTTCGGCAGGGTAATCTTTTCACAGGGTAGAACTGCGAATTGAATTGTTTTGAATCACAAAGGAACCTTACCAAGAGCACATGTTTTAGAAAATACTTTTTAGTTTTTCTTCACCTAACAACACCGATGAGGTTGCTTTTGATAATATTTTCCATGGATAGCTCACTAGCAGAAACATTTGTGTTACTCTATCATTAAATGTCAGTAAACACAGAGTGCAATTATCACATTTGTTTTGCAGCAGTAGGATAGACCCCAACTGCAGGCATTAAAATCTACCTAATCTTGATGCATCAGATATGTGAGACAGTATTAATATGATTGTTCACTGTGAAAGTACACATACATCTCCTAACATCTTGATTATCAGTTATTACCTAATAAATATGCAATTGCATATGAATCCTCTCCTGTCCCCCCCCCTAAGATGTTCAGGTGGATCTAGTCACACTCTAAAGGTAAGCTGTCCTCTGTTCCATCGAGGGGCAGCTGAGGAGATCACAGATGTCCAGTGAATTCTGCATGTAGGCACACCCTGAGAGGCATCGATCTGTCGCTATGGGACAGCTGAAGCTGATCGCCTCGTTGGGGAGAGATTTGCCCTCACGGCTGTGCAGCGGAAACACACTGTGTGTGTGTGTGTGTGTGTGTGTGTGCATGTGTGTGTGTGTGTGTGAGTGAGTGAGTGTGAGAGTGTGTGTGTGTGTGTGTGTGTGAGTGAGTGAGTGTGAGAGTGTGTGTGTGTGTGTGTGAGAGAGAGTGTGTGTGTGTGTGTGTGTGAGTGAATGAGCGTGTGCGTGTGTGTGTGTGTGAGAGAGAGAGAGAGTGTGAGTGTGTGTGTGTGTGTGTGTGTGAGATTGTGTGACTGTGTGAGACTGGCTTTGAGAAAGAAGGACCCCAGAAGGTAGCAGAGGACAGTATCACTGTAAGTCAGGAACACGGACAGATAGGCATTTCTCTGGCGATGTGGATTCCTTTGTTGCAGAAGAGTTTCAGATGAAGCCAGGAGACACAGAGAGACCAAACTATGAAAGGAGAAGCATCTGAACGTCTATGGTGCAACACTCCCACCTCCTGGAGAAACACTTCAGTCATTCGGTTTTTTTTTGTGCTTTTTTTTTTTGGAAGTCGACACAGAAACCGAATACCATGTTCTTTCACTTCGGGGAGCCGTAATTGTATATGAAGGAATAAAGATATTTCAGGGGCGCTCTTGGGAGCGCCGAAGACATTCCGAGCCGATTTCGGATTTCCAATTGGAAAATGATTGAAGCCGTAATGTCATTGCTTTGATCTGCTGCTCTGACGGGTGGGCGGACGGGGCTCCAAATACCAATAACGCTCAATAGGAAGAGACTTCCACCGCGCCGGCGCCCGAGTTTAATGGGCATGTGACCGCGTAGCTCCTGACTATTCTCCCGTAAGAAGGCCTTTGAGCACGTGCTGGTAGTGGGTGTGAAATGATCAGAGAGGTGGGGGGTGGGGGAGGGGGGGAGATTGTCATTAACTTTAGATTTTTTAATTATTTATTTATTTATTTTCGTCTCGGAGGGCCTGTCAGGGCAAACGGAAGCCGAGTGCAGCCGGGCTCTGCGTCACTAAGAATAACACCTCTGCATTTTTAAACCACACGTGTTGAATTCCCACGCAGCTAATTCCTCGCGTCTGCTTTGAAGAAGAGCGTTCCTAATTATTCTCCCCTCATTGTGCCGCGTTTATTCCACCGTCGCTTCTGGGCGCGGGCGCGGGCGCGGGCACGAGAGCCATCTTCCTCCCAAAGCGGCTTTTTTTCAGGACGATCTCATCATAATAATAATAAGTAGTATTATTATTGTAATTATTATTTTTTACTGGCAAATGTATATGACAACTGTATTAAGCAAAGCTGCTGGCTAGCTCTGAAAGTATTTAGTAAAAGTCAGGTACATTTATTGTTCTCGTAGCGGCTTTGAGAAGCGGCACTATAGATGTCTCCAGTGCTTTCATGGATCGTGGAACACCATGAAGAGTCCTTCGCCGTCGGTAAAAACCGCAATTCCACCAGCAGAGCACCGGCCAAACAAGCGGAAACCGCCATAGCAACTGTCTTAGCAACAGAATCACGGCAAACCTGGCTGCGGGAGGGGAACTGTCCCTCTCGAAACTTTATTAGTGCTTCCATGAGCCAATGGGCAGGCAGACGGGGGAGCCGGAGAGGAGCCGGGCGATGAACGCGTGAGAAGAACGGCGCTTCGTGAAAGCGAGCGGTTAGCGGTTAGCGGGTTAGCGGGCTCCTCAGCGGAGCCTCCAAGAGCACTTCAGGGAGCAGGGGAGGACGATCCATATTGTTCACTCCAAAAAAAAGACATGGAGGGAGAGAGAGAGAGGGGGGGGTGAGGGGGCGGGGAATCGGTTTTCCTGGTTTGTTTCCAAATGACGACCGAAGCGAAGCCAAGAGCCTGCTCATCCAAGCTCCTGCTAAACTGTCCTCGGGACGCCTGCCACCCTTAAGCTAAATTATCCCTGAGATTGGAGCGGGAATGGCGGCACGTCCAGGAAACACGCTGGCAGCTACGGGCCCTCCTCAGAAAGGGTGGGGGAGGGGGGAGGAAGGGGGGAGGAAGGGGGGCTAGCTCAAATCAGTGTGTGGGCCCAGATCAATAAAAGCCCGCAGGTGTATCAAAACCACCGGGGCCTCCCTTTGTTCTGCGATACGTGGGTAATTACTGATTACACACCGCGGATTAGAGAGGGGAAGCGAGCCGTGCCCCCACCTGCAGCGAGCGCGGTGCTCACTGGCACGCTCGCCTGCTCGTCGCCGCGGCGACGGCAGCCTGGACACAAAGCCTCTTCCGGGGTCCTTACAGTCGCTTGTTTTATCCGGAAGGGGAGTGTGGGGGCTGGGCTCACTGTACCACTGAAGCATGAGAAGGCCACATTAAGCCATCGTCATCACCATCTACATCACCATCTTCATCACCAACTTCATCACCATCTACGTCACCATCTTCATCACCATCTTTAGCATCATCTACATCACCATCTTCATCACCACCTACACCACCAACTGACAGTGGTACCTGTATAACGCTTTGATTGGTTTAAGACAGCGGTGCATCCGGACCCTGTGACTGATTAAGGTCTGCATGCATACTGTCTGTCAAAGACCGACTAAGCTTCCTGTCAACAACGTGATGTATTATTTATGATTTTTCTGCTCTTTATTCCACCATACTTGATATATATGTCAGATTAATGGTGTACAAAATCTAAATAATGACATTCATTATTAATTGTAACTCGTATTTGTTCCTAACTGTAATGACAGAACGGGTCCTGAACGTCGTTCTTCAAATTTCACCTGTGATCAATTACACCCTCAAAGGAAACGGCGTAATCATCCTCTCCAAAGGCCTCAACGTGAAATCTGCGACGCTGACATCAATCAAACAAAACAAACCTCAAAGCATATTAGACGAATATCTGAATTGATTTAAATCGTTCAAATCGGCAAGTGCAGTTATTAATTTCACAGTAGTACCTGCAAAATATTCTCTTTTACATATGTACATATACCAGCTTACACCAGCTTTACAGGTATTTAGCAGACGCTGTTATCCAGAGTGACTCACTCAGATTTTTTTAAACACAGTATCCCTTTATACAGCAGGGTATTCACTGAAGCCGTTCAGGTTAAGTACCTTGCTCAAGGGTACAACGGCGGTGTCCTGCCTGGGACTCGAACCTGTGACCCACCCTCCCGCTGCCACTGGGCACGCACAGCTTGAAAACAAAGGCGGTATGTGTTCCTAACAGCAGTTCCTAACTATGCACTCAGCTGTGCAGAACAGCATCGGTAAACACCTTTTGATTACCAGCCAATCAGCTCTCCCGGATCCACTTCCCCGTTTTAAATTTCCCATTTTCTCATCCCTGTGTCAGTGTTGCTTAGCAGCACGGAGGACCAGCTGGCAGCTTCTTTTTGAGGCAGGCTCTGTATCCTCAGGAGTTTGAAATGCCCCTTTTGGTTGTTTGGTCTTTCGTGCGGCTGTGGTTGTTTCCCCTGGCCTCCCCCACCACACGCCACACGTCACACGCCACACGCTACACGCCACACGCTACACACCGCACGCTACACGCCTCAACCAGCCTGGAGGATCACTCAGAAAGCATTCTGTCCTTTACTTCTCTTTTTTTTTGTTTTTTTAAATTATGACTGTTATTGTTCTGCATGCATGATATTTGATCATTTTAGAGCAAGTTTATGAGTTTTATGAGAGTCGTGCTAAATTAAACCAGCGTCTTCCTTATGTGTGCGAAAAAAGTTCTGAGATCTCACAGAAGCGCAGATCTGTTGCAGGATTCCAGCCGACACAGAATTATTAACGGGCTCGAAATGGAAGGTCGTGCACTGCCATTGGTGACGCTTTACAAGAAGTAAGTTTAGCTGAAAGAGAAATATTTGTAGATGAAGGACTTGCATTTTCTGAACCCGTTCCAGCTTCACAACGCAAGAGACAGGCGAGGGGCCACACAGGAGTAGGAATATCTATCGCTGATTTGTCAGGCTGCCGTCTGAGAGAGTAATTTCACCTGGTTATTAGAGAAAATTTGTCGACCCCAACTGACATCATTAAAGAGGAAAGTGTAGAACAAAAAGTAGAGCCTGAGAGAGGAGAACAACGTCTCTGAGTGGATGATGGTTTGATTTGTGTACGGGTGAAAATAAAAAGGTCAGGCTTTCATGTAATTTTACAGGCATGGTTTTAAAACTCACTCTTGAATACTCTTCACTTTAATCTATCAAGCAAAAGGTTACGTTTTTAAACCGAGTTCGAGTGAAAAAGCAAATTCTGCGGGGCGGCGCTTTGTGCTCGTAAATGGAACAGGAAAGGGTGTCAGTGACAGATGTCCCCTGCGCCCGCCACATTAATTACAGCAGCCGTCTGCAGATTTCTGCCGCATTTGTATGTTGTTTGTATTTGTCAGGCGCAGTACTGTCGCGCGCCGGGCCCTGGCGGTGCTCGGAAGCTGTGTGCGGCTGCTTTGGCCTCATCAGCCCCTGACAGCTCCGCCCGCATCACCCCGTCTGAGTCAGCACGGTATTTATCATCACGAGCAGCCCGCGCCTCTCCCGCTAATACAGATTTAATGACCCACGGAGCGGGGCAGAGGGAGGGGGAGGCAAGGGGGAGGGAGAGAGGAGAGGGGAGGGGGCTGGCAAAAAAAAAACACTTTAGAGCTTTAGAGAAAAGTACAACTTTCCAATCGTGGTGCGGCTATACAGTGTACTGAAACAAATCTGCTGGTGGGGGGAGGCGGCTGCCCTCCTGTGAGCCCCCCCCCAGGCAGGAAGAGGAGCGGGATACGCCGGCGAGCGCAAACTGACAGGCGGTCGTGGAGGGGAGAGATCAAACAGGCGCGTGATTGACAGACGAGGCGAGTAAGTGAGACAGGGATACCCCAGACTCTGCCAAAAGAAAAGAAATATAAAGAGAATCCACCTCCTTCAGCTTTCCTGTTAACTGAGATGTGTACCTCGACATTCATTAGACTAATAATCAAATTTCCATCGACCTCTTCAGTAATGAAGATGTGATAAAAAAAATTCTGCGCTTTTACATTGACAAGAGAGAATACCGGTTGGGATAACATCCCCAGGGCCCTCGAACCCTGAGCCAGGGGAACCACAGGGCCTGCTGGCCTTCCCTGTCACTCAGCGCTTAATTGATTAATGAAAGCGGTTAATTACACAGCTTACTCAGCTCTCCTGGCTTCTGGGCATCGGTGGCAGATTTTAAGGAGGGGAAACACAGAAGAGCCCCCGGTCCTGTGGACTAGGTCTTCTGTTGTTGTTGTAAGCATTCGGTGTACAGTGAGAGCTCCATAGCTGAGGGAGAGAGCGGATCGTGATGAGAAGGCTGGAATATGAGAGCGCCCGTGCGGGGATGGTGGGGAATGCGTTAGCGCGTTCGCTTCGTCGAGCGCGTCTTCAAATAACATGATTAATTGCACGCGCGGAAAAGCAGAACTGCATATCCGCGCGGACAGATGGGTCCATGCATCAGCCGAGGAGCAGACGCTGTCGGCTGAATCCTCCCGTAAGCTCCTTTTCCTCAGGAAGGACTCGCCAACACTTCAGAATCACCGCAAACGAGGTGAAACGTTTTCCTCAGGAAGGACTCGCCAACACTTCAGAAGCACAGAAAACACAACCCGGCGAGAATGAGCTGTAACCTTTCGGTGCGCTGCACGCGCCCTCAGAAAAAGCTTCAGCCTTTACCTTTCTCCCGCCCCGATGCGCTGGGGGAGAGCAGAGGCTCTGAAAGTGCGCGTGAAACACTCGCGTTCGTGATTTGCGGGCGCCGGCCAAGAACGAAGTGCCGCCGCGGGCCTCGACCGGTCGAGCCGGAGCATAACCGAGCGACGGGCTGGCCGCGTTCCCGCCGCGAATCAGCCGGGGCGGTGCCGTACCCGCGTCCCGCACCCCCGCCCCGCTCCGGTCGAGCAGCGGACGGGACCGTAGGGATCGCACGCTAACCGCACGTCGTCCTAAACGAGGCCGACGACAAACGCAGAAAATCTCCCCATTAGCATCGATCTTCTGCCAAAGCTCATCCCGGCGACGTGCGCCCCTTAACCAGCTGCGGGGCGCGGCGCCTCGTTCTTCAGCCTTGTTTTCAGTCTTAAGCAGAAGGAGGATGCGTCTGAATCAATACCCCGGCCAGAGTTAAATCCAGCGTGCAAACAAGGCCTGTTAGCATCGGGAGAGCGGGGAAAATGACGGGTAACTGCAGCACTGTGTGTGTGTGTGTGTGTGTGTGTGTGTGTGTGGGCTCAACACGAGCCTGGAGCTAGCCAGTGTCTGCTTTAATTGCACCCCAAAGTCTAATTTTGTCCGCGAAAACAACAAAGAGGAACAAAGCAAAAACATTGGAGAGGGAGTTGAAAGCCAAAAAAAAAACGTGTCACAGCTTTCTTTAATGACTAATTAACCTTCAGTTCTGTAGAAAATCAGCAGAAAATCATTTCCTGTCCTGTGTTCAAGGTTTATAATACACATCGATTTTCCAAAACACATAAAAGTCTAGGACAGCACTAGTGAGGTTATCAGGATCAAATGAAAATGACACCCCCTCATGCCTCTGAGTTTAGACCTAAGAGCAGAGGAAAGTATAGAGCTGCTGGGGGGGGGGGGGGAGTGCGTGAGCTGCTTCAAACTGCACAAACCAACCAACAGAGCAAACGACTCAAACATAGACGCTTACTCACTGCTTCAGATCAGTGATAGGAGGGGAGGTATGTGTGTGTGGGTGGGTGTGTGTGTGTGTATGTGTGTGTGAGTGTGCATGTGTGAGTGTGAGTCTGTGTGTTTGCGTGTCTGTCTGCGTGTATCTGTGAGTGTGTGTGTGTGAGAGTGTGTGTGTGTGTGTGTGTGTGTGTCTGTCTGTGTGTGTGTGTGTGTGTGTGTGTGTGTGTCTGTCTGTCTGTGTGTGTGTGTGTGTGTGTGTGTGTGTGTGTGTGTGTGTGTGCGTGTCTGTGTGTTTGTGTTTGGGGAGGATAGGAAGGGGAGGGGGAGGAGAATTGTCATGGGGCTTCCAGATCAAAGTCAGGCATCATTACACACAGCGAGCGGAGAAGAGAGGACCCCGGGGCCGGCTGTGTTTGTGCCCGAGCAAAAATGTCACACTGTGGAGCGGGAACAGAAAGCTGTCCCTCCCCCTCCCCTCCTCCCCGTCTTTCACCCAAAATGGCCGATGACGCCGCACTGCGGCGTACAGCACCGCGCAACCCATTTACCGCGCACCTGACGCTCCGTCGGACGGCCCGGGACGCCGCCGCCGCCGCGGCAGATGCTCGGGGACCGGCGGGAACGGCGGGTCCTGGCCGCGGAGTCGGCAGAGGGAGAGCGAGGCGGCGGGTACGCCACTCAGGACCCGCGCGTCGGGAGCGGGACCAGCTGTCGCACGCGCCCGGGGGCTCCCCAGCGCCCTCCGGCCCGTTCGCCGCCGAGCGGGGCGGGGTTGGCGGGTTCGCTCATCCGTAACCACGGAAACGTGGAGCGAGGCGCCGGGCTGGGCTGGCAGTGGGCTGGCGGGCGTCCGGCTCCGGCTCGATGGCGGTTTTCGCCCCAAACACCCAAAATCTCAGGAGCACGGCCCTGTGCCTGCGCCAGGGCGGGCGCTGAGAGGACGCGGGGTGGAACATGGCGGCGGCCGGCAGCGGAGGCCAGATCAGCAGCTCGCTGAGGTTTCAGAGATTTGGCGGGACTCGGGTAAGGCTCAGGGTGAACTGCTGATGGAGTTCTGATTCACACTACCCTGAACGAGTCAGTTCTCTCCGAGTCTGTCTGGGAGATCTTCAGTGCCTCATCCCTGACCTGCTTTAAATCCTAAAAGCAAATATTCTCAACTCTGTGTTCCGCCAGAGCCTAGTCCTGACACACAATGTCCCAGTGACTCGCTCTGAACCCAAAACTATGACACGACCACAAATAAAAATATTCTCCGGCATAGGCAGACTAAGGGTTATGGTTTTGGAATTGAAGGAATCCACCTATTCTATCCCTTCTTAGAATCATTCATTTTGGGACAGAAGACTCGATTGCAGCATCGACGGAAGTCCCTCATTCAGGAACGATTTAGGCCCTCCTTCCGGCCTACCACCAACATCGCCACGAACACCGAAACCACAGCTTTGTTCTGTGAGACCAGTCATCCGTAGCTAATTTCAGCTACCCACAGCAATGTTATCCTGGACCAACCCAGGGTGAAATACAGTAATTAGCACTGGAATGCCTGCATCTACATATCATCCCAAAACAGCATTTTTCAGCCAGAAACTTCCCCGGGGTTCTGAGTGGGTTCAGTGGTCCATCCACACTTGGCTGGACTTCGCCCCGTCAGAAAAACAAAAAAACCCAGCGCTCGCTGTGGACCCGGCAGAACCCGAAAGCAGAAACGCACCGCGATGAGTCACGCGTCCGCGCACATTGGCTGCGGAGTTCTGCCGTTTCTTTTTTTATCTTTCATATTTTTGTTTTCCTCTCTTTTTTCCTTCCTGCCCCCAGTGTTATTGACAGACACAGATGGGCAAAACGTGCTGTTTGGGTAACCTTGAGAATAAAAGAGGCTGGGAACCGGAGAGACTCGGTGCACGTTTGATTCCTGCCAAGCAGCTACCGCGTACATGAGCGGGGGGAGGGGGGTCGGGGGAGAGGTGGGGGTGGGGGGGGTTTGGGTTTTTGGGGGGGGGGGGGACGGTTCTGGGAGAATGCACATCTGGCAGACGTGCTCATTTCAGCTCTCTACATTTCATCTTCCACAACACCATCCCTCCATCCTCGTAGTCTTTCCCCACAACTTTCATTAACCGACAGACAGAGAAGCACACCAGGGGTGATTTTAGATCTGGGGATGGGAGGTGGGGGGGGGGGCAGCAGGGTGGGGGGTGGCGCTCAGCTGTAAACGTGGGGTGGGAGGAGGAGAGGTACCGGCTCAATCTCTCTGTCTCAGTGGCCTCTGTGTATTACCACATTTCAAAAGCAAAGAATTAGATTAGGTCCCCTGATTGAAAAGAAAAATACCGCCTTACACTTTGTCTATGTTTTCTCTAACAATCAGAAAAAATAAGAAAGAAACAGATTCAGTAACACTGCCCAGTCTTGGAAATAAGATTAAAATATAATCAGCTGCACACCTGCATCCTGTAACTAGGAGGCAGAGATCGCTCCGAGGAGATATTTCTCAGTCCAGATACACACCTGTCAATATCCCAATGTGCTGCCTTCTATGTTTGCCTTTTCTTCTTTTTTTTCTTTGTTTTTTTTTGGCAGGAGAGAGAGATAGCGGGAGCTCGCTGAACCTTTCTGGGGGGGGGGCACGGACCCGCACCTATCAATGAAGTTTGCCCAGCTGACAAAATGCTTCATACTTCACAGGGTAACAAAAGCCATCCCCTAATTACTAGCATTTATAACTTAGGTACAAAGAGAAAGAGTAATCTGCCCCCCTCCTCTCTCTCTCTCTCTCTCTCTCTCTCTTTCTCTCTCTCTCTGTTTTTGAAATACAACAGTGTCTAAAGAGTGCCACCAAGTGGAAAACCTAGAAATGGTTTTCACTTCACACTGTTTCACCGCTGCGTGATTTGGAGGGGCGTGCTGTGTGCGTTTTGTGTAAAGGGACGTTTTGTGTGTGTGTGGGGGGGGGGGTGGTTGACTGGAAGGGGATGTGTATGCATGTGTGTGTGTGTGTGTGTGTGCGTGCGGGGGGGTGCATTGCAAGAGAAGGGGTATGGGAATCGTTATGGGCTTCCATTGTGTGCGTGCATGTTTGCACAGAGGGATGAAACGCACAGCTAACCTCAGCTAAGCCCTCGGTAATCTCATTACATGGATGACCTCTCCTTAGAGTAACTTATCTATACATTCACCGCTGCCAGTTCTATGGTTTCTCAGTCCTAATGTACATTTGCAAAAATTACAGGGACCAAATTTTCATTTGCGAATTTGATGGGAATAACACAATCAGAACTATGCAACATGTACAGTTTCAGCAAATCAACTACTGAGGTTCAAGCGCAATAGATTGCTGGCCTGTCCAGTGTGTATTCTTGCCTCTCACCCAATGCATGCTGGGATAGGCTCCAGCACCCCCCTGCCCAGGATAAGCGGGTATAGATCATGGATGGATGGATGGATGTCCGATCACAGCATTCATGTCACATCTGATATCCAGTGACAGCAGATCGGCAGGAGCAGCAGGTCACGTGTTGGCGAGTTCAAAGGTCATGAGTATCTCACCCTGATTGACAGAGACTGGTCTCGCACCCTTTCCAAAACGTAATTGAAAACAATAATATCACTACATATCTAATATCACTAAAATAACCCTCTCTCTCCTGCTGCGTGTCAGGAACACAGAGATAAGGCGATTCAACCATTATGACAATTCCCTGGCAGACCACCAGCACCCTCCCTGACCATTTATTTTTTAAAATAAGCACTTTTTTCATTTAGCGCTTTACTGTTTTGGTAAAACTTTTTGCAGACTCGGCTAATACTTCTGTTTGTACCAGCGAGAGGAAAATGGAAAAAAGTAAACAACATAAAAGCCTCTGCAGCAAGACAAATTGTCGATGACACGAGGAGAGACTGGGGAGAAAGTCTCCGACAAGGACAGCTTCTTTGAAACCGCAATGCCAAGGTTGCAGGGAGAGAAACTGCACTCTTTTAAATGGCATTGCAAATGTGTGCGTGTGTTTGTGTGTGTGTGAGTCCCTGTATTTGAATGTGTGTGTCTGTGTGTGTATGTGTGTGTGTGTGTGTGGGGGGGGGGGGGGGGGTTCGGGCACATTCCGGAGTGATTTATGCCCCAGCAGAAACCCTGCCCTTAAAGGACAGAATGCGTAAAAGCAACCGCTGCTCCAACAGGGATGTGCGCGAGGCTCCTGAAATGCTTTCCATGGTAACGCGGGTTTCTGTTAACTGCGCGAGCGATCCGCGAGCTCGGGACAGAATGTCCGAGCGGGAAAAGGAATCTTCCCGAAATAGCCCCGCGAGCTCTCCGCGCTTATTGCTTACAGCGGCGTGCCACCCGACCTCTCCCCGCGTCAAACAGCGACCTGGATGTCACGGAGCCGTTGGCTTTATTATTATTTTTTTATTTCTCCCTTCCCAACTGTAATAAACGGCGGCAATAAGCCCCCGTTTACGACCAGGAATTTAAGAGCCTCCAACATTATCTTCGCGAGACAGAAGTGAGCTGCATATTTACAGGCAAAATATACCGAAAATTTGTTGCAAGAACTTGACACGCTGTCATGTAAATCCCCTGCATCCCGGTGCGTTTCATTGCGGGATGGTACAAACTCCATTTTGAGTGGAAGAGGTTGGCAATAGTTTATTATTATTATTATTATTATTATTATCATTATTATTATTATTATCAAAGCATTTTAAAACACAAGCACACTGTGGGTGTGATGAGAGATTGCTTATACGTAATTAATCAGTAATACAATGATCTTGTCACTGGCATCATTGCCGCTATGAAATAGAGTAATGGTCGTGAAACCATGATAATCCTGACCTCAAGCAGAGACTGACAGCAAAAGCAAAACATGTTAATGTGCCCAATTAGTTTAGCAAATATCTTTTTCTTTTTGTTTATTTCTTGTGGTGTAGGTGTTGAGGTCATGTGACCACCGTGAGAACAACAGAATGGAACATTGGAGGCTACTAAGATGAATTGTCGCTAAATACATATTTCATAAAAGTGATGGATGTCTTGTACAAAAACAGGTCACTGCTGCTGCATGGCCCTAGTGACATGTCTGCCAACTGCCTGACTGACGTGTTCTTTTATCAACCCGAGGTTGAGATAAGACCGAGCCGGGCTGGTCGTATTGACTTTACATTACTGTACCTGTCCCCCACCTGTACACCTCTGAAGGTAATCTGACATTAAAAGCGGTCAGCTGCTTATTGATGAGTGAGTGGTGACAGATGTGACAGATCTCTGCGCGAGTGTCACCAAATGACAAACTGTTTCTTTACTGGGGGAAACTAAAATCTGCGGATAAGTTAGGCTGTGCCAAATCACATTGTCTCTATACTTACAGGTATCATTCTTTATGCTCAGTAGCCTATATAACTGGTCATCTTGGTTAGTATATACTTGGCAAGAACCATAAATTCAATTAAGGATTAAAGCCAATTTGAAAATATTTGCATGTCATGAGAAAAGTTTGAAAAGCATTTACAGTATATGCTATTGACACAATAATTGCTCATTAATAATAATTTAATTGCTACGTGGTGAGATGTCCAGAGTGATTTGGTACCACATTCCAGAGTAGGGACCAAATGTTATCTGTTAAGAGTTGAATTAACACCGTTAGAGTTGAATTAACACTGGACATTTTACCGTGCAGGTCATGATTGTTTACAAACCTTGCAGATATTTAATTTAAAGAGCCCTCTTCATCAATTCTACGATTCTCTGTTTCACCAAAGCCGTGTGGACCGGCCTGTCGGGCAACGTGGTGAAGAAGAGGGAGTAAATCACCTGGTTGAGCGCAGTGAGTGAAAGCACCCAAACAGCCGTCACCTAAATCGCCCCGCGGCGGTTCGGACTTCCGCGGCGTTTGGGGCCAACGTCCATCACCCAGCAGCCTGCTATCGCGCGCCAGCCTGACAGCGGGGAGGACAGGTCTCTGAGATAAAGGTGAACGCTGTTTACACTTCCCGGCACAAGCAGCTGGGACGGATTTAAAACGTATTAAAAATGCTGCGCCGGTGTTTTAAGAGTGTAAAAGAGAGAGTGGTGAACCCGCACATGTGCATCTTGGCATCAGATTATACACCGAACTTTGTTTTAAAAAGGCCTGGAACAGAAGGTATAAAAACTTCAGACTTTAAACATTTTGAGCGATGAGGTCAGAGGCTCGCCTTTAAAGGCGGGTAACAGAGGAGCCAAAGATGGAAAAACAGTCCGGGAGACAGCACACAGGCCGCGCATTCTCCTATAATCTCGGCCGGGGACCGAATCTCTTCATTCACACCTATAAACGAGGCTTCCGGAAATCCTGGCAGCCGTGTTATCCGCCGACTTTACTTTTCATTTCACAAGAAAGGGAGGCTTTAGCCCGCGGCGCGGCTCGGCGCGGCGCACAGAGGAAGCCGCTCGCGCCTCCAGAAGGGGCCCCGTAAGCCGGGACACGGGCACCGGAGCGCTGCGCGGATTTCGATCCGCCCCGCCCCGCCCGCGGACCTTATCGGGGGCGTCCAGAGAGCGCCCTCCTTTCACGGAGGGAGCACAGCGCCCCGCGCCCCGCCCCGCATCATTTCCCCCGTATGAAAATTAATTTCACGGCGGCTTAGCGCCGGAGGGGGCAGCGGGACGGGGGCTGCGACGCGTCTCCCCAGATCCGTATCGAAACCCCGCCGCCCCCGTTTCTTATATTCTCACCAGCCCCCCCCCCCCCCTTTTCTCCGGTGGACAGGCGGCGGCGAGCGTGTAGAGCGTGATGGGCATGGGGATGCGTAAAAGATGGAGGACAGGGCAGACACCTGCAGCAGGGTCGGTCCCTCCCTTGGGGATTCAAATAAACTCTAATAAATTTAGTTATCTAGATATTTTATGTGTTAAAAAACTCATTGAAACTAGGATGGAACACGTGCTAGCTTCTAGCTTTCGTTTATGATTCACTTACCAGACAGACACTCTCAGCTGAATTTGGACATTAAATACATATTACAGGAGCTATGCTCACAATAAGAAAACGGGTAAGAAACAGGAAGAACAAACAGAGCTTAAACTGCAAAGATGTGCTAAAACAATATTATAAAAATCGCAAACATAGCAAGTGCCTCCTAAGAGCAGCACGCTTACTTCCTTCAAATATGCAATGTACAGCCTGACCATTATCCACGAAGGCAACATAACCTGAACTCTCAGGGTTCACCTGGAGCTAAACAGAGTCCCATGGGAGCGTTACGAATCCCGTCATCGTTTCCCTAACAACAGTCTTCTGCACGGCACTATTTCAGTTCATCTGAGAACCGAGAGAGCCGATCCTTTGGGCTAGGCATGCTGCAGGAAAGGACAGGCCCCAGAAATCAAGAAGAAAGCCCTTTCTGGCGAGCCACGCTTTGGAACATTCGGTCTGAATGCTCAAAGAGTGAACGCTAATTTCGGTGTGCACATCCACCGCACGGCAAGTTAATGATTGTGAAGGCTCAGAGGTCGCTCATAAAAAGCTGCAGGTATAGGGCTTTCCAGCGTGTTTACAGAAATGGGCCAAGGTCGCGGGAGAGGTCATCGTTTTGTTCTCCGGATTCCGTATCCACCCACGGTGTGAAAGACGGCACTTTCCCACCAGCTGGAATGCCTGGCAGGTAAAAGCAGGAGGAGTAACACGTCCAGCCCCCCATAGCTGAGAGACATTATTCAGAACAAGCCACATCTCACTTCCTGCAAAGGCGCTGTTAGCTGCTTTTAGCTCGGGAGAACGGCTGCAGAGATTCTCTGGGTGTAAAAGTTTTATCGATTCACCATCACTGTCTGTCGTTTTTTGATGATAGGGATTCAAATGCCCTTTGAAACTAAAAAATGGACATAGTATCTCGCACCTTCGGCCTCATTCAGCTTTCACCGGCAAAGAGCATTCACTAGGTTTCGTTGTGCTATCCTTAGAAATGGAGCCTCCAGCACGACCCACAATGCTTTGCGCCATTAGTAGCGCAGGTATATAATGTAAACTTGCAAGGCTGCCGTCGATCAACGCTTCCTGCCTACGATGCCCAGCGCTGAGGTTGTGAAGAAGTGGCGTGCTGAAAAACATGCTACTCTTCCCAATCGTTACCATTACATTTTATTTCTCTAAAGCTTTTTTACATTTGGCATTTGAACCACAGTACAGTGGATAATTATGCCGTCAGATTAGTATGTAACTAAGCAAAATAAACAAATTTTACTAAATGTCTGTGACAATGAATGCTATTCAATGGCTTTACCATATTCCAGGTAATGTATTCTGTAGGGCATGAATTATGTATGCGTATTTGTATAGCCTATCCATCTAAAAAATGTGCTAACTGAATACATATTTAATGCACTGAAATTACAATGATTTACAAGGGCTCTGACGCGCCGACGCTTATGTTTATGCCATGGAATATAAAGTACTGTAACTGCAAACTTGATCATCGCTTGGCCGCTTGAAAGAGGTCCCCGCTGAAGGGCATGGAAGGCTCTTATGGATGTGAGAAACACGAAAACTGCTGGCGCCAAAACATCGACCTTAAGATGTG
The DNA here is from genome assembly GCF_018555375.3 of Anguilla rostrata. Taxonomy (NCBI): domain Eukaryota; kingdom Metazoa; phylum Chordata; class Actinopteri; order Anguilliformes; family Anguillidae; genus Anguilla; species Anguilla rostrata. The sequence continues at coordinate 1,544,830 of NC_057937.1, forward strand.
CTTCTTTCACACGTACAGCTTCTTTCCGTATTCGCTGTTTTTACTTTTTGAAAGGTGAAAAAGTTTGCGCAGGTCACGTGTATTTTTTTATTTATTTATTTATTTATTTTTTACATATAAAATGTAATATAGTTACATTGTGATATCTCTTGGGCAATGTGCCTCCCCTTGCATCACCATATTTCAGCACGGATCAAAGCAAATGGCGAAAAGATGGGCATTGCGTTTGACACTTTTATGAGAGCTGACCCTCCGGTAATAACACCGCCACGCGCAGCGTATCTGGGGCCATGCGTGTCACTCGAAGCGACAATATAAGGCAAGACTCGCTCAGTCCCATTTCAGAAGATCCAGGACCCCATACGTTTGCATTATCAGAAAATATGCCACACTTACTGTGAGAAACAAGCGAGAAAAGATACTTCATATAAAAAATAAATAAATCCCTGATGGATAGCTTTGAAAACAATACAACCAACAACTTAATCTGTAAAGGTATCAAAATGAGTGCGCTCTCAAGTGAGTGCCTTTGTAAAACAATTTTTTTTTTTTTAAATCCTTAATTGTTTAATAAAAGAGACCCGAATGATCTCAAGGAGGATTATGATTTGAGTTCCTATCCTGATGAAAGATGAAATAATGGAGCTGATAATTACATAATTAGTTCCGTTGAGCTTTACTCATTTGGGAAGATTCTTGGGGATCTCTTTTTTCTTTTTTGTTACGGATGTCAGGAATTTAAACAATGGCTGTCATTGGTTTATTTTTGTTTCTCTAGAGAAAGGGAAATCGTGCATCAATGGATTAAATTGGCCTTTCAATCATGTTATCTGCTTAAGTTTAAAAATTCAAAACATGTTACTGAATTGACAAGTTAATAACCAATTTTAGAACTACGCCTGTGTGTGGCAGTCTGACTACTGTTTAAAAGATCGAGAATGCCACTCTTCATCTTATTGTTATCTTATTTTCCCAATAAAATATGATTTGTTCTTTGATTTACTGTAATTAAAGACAGTCTACACTTTAGTAATAAGATGCATTTGGACAAAAGCACGCTCCCACAGAAGAGCACAATTATTTTTTTTCTTTCATTATTGGCTCAGATTTTAATGTTTTTGACATTTAAACACAGTTTCCCGGCAATGCCTTTTGTTTTCTTTGCGCACTGTTAAATACACATTGGATTGATCCTGTACAGAGATACAGTGTCTATGGCCCAATCCACCCAGTGCAAACATTCAAAACAGCAAGCAATTCACAAAACCGATGACCCAGCCGACTGGCCAACTGGGCTAACAGCTGCAAATAAGACCTCGCACTGGGCTCCCAAAAAATCAGCAGTCAGCCCCTGCACCAGCACTGTTTTCCATAGGATTAAAACCTGGAATTTAAACTAAAAATATACATAATAATTATTTGAAGGTGCAGAATAATGTGAAATGTTTTAGGTAAGTTTAGTGTGGAAGTAGTGTTAGGGCACCTTTGCTGTCAGTTCACCTGAAATGGTTAAGACCCAAGAAACCAGGAGCAGAATAAGACTGGAAGTGAAAGAGTGTACGAGCTGAATAAGAGCACAAGTGGAAGAGTGTACAAGTGGAATTCGAGATCTTCTGAGACCTTTGGTATTATCATTTTACTGTGGGATATCTAGATAAGCTGTACACAGTATCCCTGAAAAATCTCCCTCGTATTACAGCCTATGGCTCTGCACATGAGCGGTGCCTCATCAGAAGATGATGTGGAAAAGTGTACGTTCATAGGTGACAGGAATCAAAACAGTGATGGTTAAATGCGTATGCACTTGCATCCGGACCGGCAGATTTAGAGAATTTCTCCCCAGTGTAGGGTTTGAGAAAAAATTGAGGGGAAAGCCTCTGGGTGCTTATGGGACCTGATGGCAGCTGGCAGCTTTGAGAGGGGGTACGGGAGATCTGTAAAGGAGTCAGCTGCAAATGGAGGTATTTGAAGAATATTTCATGGAGGATAAAAATCACGAGCATCTAGCAACGCTAACTGGAGGCTTGGAAGTTGAAAGAAGATGCTCTTGCCCAGAAGAGTAAAAGTAAATTTGTTCAGAATTGTACTTATAAACTCTGACGCATATGAACAGTACATTGTGAGATACATTTTCCATTTTCTAATTCCTTCTGTAATGTAGACAATTCTCTCCATATAAAACAGGCCAAACTAAAGGAAAACATTAAACAGTACAGTTTTGTATGTCAGTAAATACTTGTCTTTAGGTGTTTAAAAACCCCAAAGATCAGAGGTGGTATGCCATCTGCCATACACCATATGGCTGCGCTGCAAAATCAAAAATTTAGCAGATTGTAGTCTAGAAACGTTTCTCAAATAAAATATAGTACAAATTAACATGCATACGCTATTATTTAAATTCAGTGATTCACATCAATCTCACTGAACTATTTTCAACAGTTAAGTATTTCCGTGTATGTCTATGTAGGTAGTTTATAAACAGCATTTGTTCGAACGATTATATAATAATCCAAGGAATGTTAAAAACGTCTCGTGGAAGGGGCGGGACTTTGAACTTCACCCCCCAAAATCAATGGACTTTTCGCCTCGATTCAGCCCAGTCCACTTCCCGTAGAAATACGGGGGACTCGCTGTGTCCACGCGTGCATACATTCTAGTCTACAGTACTATCGTTCAAACATTTTCGATCAAGAACAGTTCGCAGTTCATAGTCAAAGTTTATACAAGAAGTGCAATTCCCCAAATAAACCACAAAATAGACGGTTATGTTTGTTGCATTGGCACAACCACCCCTACTGTAATAGTTGTTGCGATCCTTTGTGTCACGTTGTAACTTAGTCAGATGTTTGCTAACGGGTTAACTAGGCTACGTAACAAAAATAAGGTAAGTTAACTGTCAAAGAACAAAATACGTTCATGTTTTTCCGAAGAACTGGTCAATTATTGACCAAGCTGTTGTCAGTTTTGTATATAATAACAACCAGAATGGGATAGCTACATTCTCACTCAACCCACTGTCCTTCAAATTGTAACGGAAACGGATGACGGGATGTATCAAAGTCCGCGCAGATTGTGCTCGGCCCTGCTACAAAGAGACATATCGGTGTTGCGTGTCTCTGTACCGCGCTCACCGGTTAAACGATCCGGGGGCGCAAAGAATCTCTCCCTTTCCGTGAAATCTCTGTTATGTCACCCGGCTTGTGTCGAGAGCCAGAATATCACACCAGTGGCATCGAAAGCAACAACGGCATCTGGTTCTGTAGGCTCCGGAAACGGTGAGTAGGAGGAATAGCCGTTTCTACGGTGCGTTCGAGGGACAGAGGGCCCTTCCTTTTGCCCTGCATGTGATACCAATGCATTGCGTGTAGGCTAGCTGTTTTGGTTTTTGTGTTGAATGCACTTGCTTTCAACTTTAAATGACAAAATGCCCAATAACGATTCTCGCGTCTAAATTTGAGGCAGACTTCCACGTTTCATGTAGTGCCCAGGAAACGGAGCACGAAAAGTGAGCACGATGTCACCGTCCACGTTTCAAAAAGAGATTCTGTTTGTTTATTGAATTGTTTACTTCTGTCACCCTTATGTGTAGAAGGTGAGCAACATGCACCGGTTTATTTAACTTTAGTCTGTTTGCAAATACAGTCGGGCGAAGGCCTAGTCGGTTTGCCAACCTGTTGAGTCATTTTTACTGTTTGAACAAATGTTGCAATGGAAGTGGATTGCCCGGATTTTATAATATTTATTTACATAGCCTGGCATTGCTGCTTGATCATTCAGGCCTGCGTTTTAAATTCGTTTTATAGTTTCATTTGGACCACTTTCCAAAATGGGAGTTGTGGTGTTCGGTTGCATTAATCATAAATGGTAAAGCGTGTAGGAGTAGGCCTACTGCCGTGCAAAGGCAAAAAGCCGTAACTTAAATTTTGGTCGAAAATGAGTTATTGTCATTTTTGGAACATGAACAGTGTTGATCAATATAAAACAGATTTATTTACTTTTTTATTTTTAATACATCACAATCATTATAGGATCAAAATGCAATTGCGCTTGCATTCACGATCAAAATAGGAATGAAAGTGAAAGTAAATCGATTTTTAGGTAACAGCCATAGGTGTCATTTACACTGGGGACATGTCCCCACCACTTTTTGAAATGGCCGATTTTGTCCCCAAAAATGGCATATGTTGAAGACTGTTTAAAACGTTTTTTTTTTTTTTTTCATCTGAGTCCTTATGTCCCTGGTAACAGCCTACCTGCCAGCCTCGTCCGAGTCTCCACTAGCATTACTTGTCACTCCGTCACTGTTAATGCTGGCATCAGCACCCTCTCTGCTCTGTTCCTCGCTGGGGATATTGATAAATTAAGCGAATTAACACCTCTTTAAAAACACGCAATGCAACCTATGTGTCATCATGTCATCATCAACGTTAGCTAGCCATGTGATAAACAGGCTAAAGTCAACTGAATGCAGGACTGGAGGAAAGAGCGGGTTAAATGAGCTAGCTAACGGTAGCTAACTTCTTTCCACCAGTCCTGCATTCAGGTAGCCTGTTTATCGCCGCCAGATGTTAACGTTACTTGAGCTATATCCACAGCAACCTATTATTTCTTAGTATGAAAACTTTCTTTCAAACTATCTTTCAGTTGCTAGCTAACCGTAGCTAACTTTAGCCAGCTTGCTTACATAACGTTAGTATTCCCGCCTCCATTTGCTGAGCTCTGACTGGACTCTGAACTGCTCTGATCACCCTGCTCCTGCTGTGATGTTGGTTTGGTTATCCAGTTTGACAGTGATGTTCTCATCTTTCTTTCTGTATCCTGTCTTTTCATTTTTCTTTTTCGGTTTTGGGCGCCCGAAGGCTTCTTTCTCCCATCCATGATGGTAACGTTCGTTAACTATCGTTATTCTCCTAATATTTCTCCTCCTAGCCCTATGGGTTGAAATGCAGTTTGGAAGTGTGTAGCCTAACGCTTATATTGATTGTACATTCTTTACATAACCCAGGCCGTAAAAAGGCTTTGCCACGGTCAGATGATGTCACGAGATGGAAAGGCAGTTGAAATGTGATGTGTCACTAGGGGAGCAGTCGGGGATCTGTGACGGGCGGGGTTGTTTGTTTTCTTTTTTTTATTCACCTGGATTTAGTGAAATTACAGCTAAAACAGCACTGGGGAAGGTAACTTTAATATGCCTAATACAGTCCTATCCAAGCATTCTTTGTAAACAGCTAGAAGCCTTTATTCCCGCAGAACCACACTGAGAGCATGATGTTGATTCATGTTAGACTGTGTAAGACGATGAGAATTCTCTCTGGAATCCTTAATTCCGGTTTATGGAGAGCAGGTGGACCGCTCTTCATTGCACAAATGTGTTGACGGATTAAACGCTATCAGAAAGTAAACCTTAATTCATCTTTATCTGATTGATGAATCTGTTCCCCTCTTAAATTTTGGTCGGCAATTATTGCAAAGGGCCATAATCAGCTCACAAACCGTCTCAGTAAACACGAGCACAAATTGATTTGAGGGACGCTGCTGGGGCGCGATTAGAAGCAGTGAGTAATCGCTGGGCGTCATGGAGCCCGGCTGTTGTGCGGTCTTTTCTCCTTCCTCTCCGGACTACAGTGGACTGGTGGAGCGCTGGGGGCCAGAGGCTGGGGGGGACGGGTGAAGCGCTGGGGGCCAGAGGCTGGGGGGGACAGGGAAGCGCTGGGGGCCAGAGGCTGGGGGGGACAGGAAGCGCTGGGGGCCAGAGGCTGGGGGGGACAGGGAAGCTAGCACCGCCGCATACGCTATCGAATGCGCCGTCTTCGCGTGGCATCTCGGTCAGACTGAGTCTGTCGTGCCGTACCTGTGCGTTTGGAGGACCGGTCCGGCAGCCCGCGTGACCCACGTGGACCGCCACTTCCCCCTGTTCCCATGGCGACGGCCAGCTTCTCGGGTTTCCGAGCGTCACTCCCAGCTGGCCCCACGCTCCGTTCTCACTTCTCTGGTTCTGAGACGCCGGGACGGAAAAGAGCGCCCATCCGCAGATCAGATCTCCTCCCGCCCAGTGACCTCTGACCCCACGGGTGGTCATCAGTGCTCACCATTCAAAGGAAAGGGAAAGCCTGTGGAAAACATGCAGCTGTTTAGCACAACAGTCACCGAATGGCTAAATGCATGTGCACCAAATACAGGCGTCCGTCGTCTGGACGATTTGGTGTTGAAATTGCCAGAAAACGGTCTGTTGTGAAAGTGCACATGAAGACCCACGCGTAAACGCCATGGAAACCACAGACAGAAGGCTGGCATGACTCCTGCAGGACTTCAGCCCACAATGCTTTATTTAAAGAGTGAGAGCACCTAAAACCAGATCCCGTGTGACCCCGCCCAGCTGCGGTCCAATCGACACTCTCCGTTCCTGATAGCGGAGGCCCGTGGGTGCAGCTGATGCATTGTGGGAGTGGAGGTCACCGTGTGTGGCTGCGTGAGCCTGTTTTAGGGTGGATGGGGACGGAGAGTTTTGCCGGTCAAGTCAAGCGGATTCAGCCTAGATTTCTAATCTGCATTTAACTGGTGAATCAAATTGGATTTGAATTTAATTGTTTACCCAGGATGGAAATTCAAAATGACTAAGGAGGGCACAGTACTATCAGTGTAAAGTATAGATAGTCTTACTTAATAGTGATAAAGTGTCTTTTGTCTCCATTTTTGCAGTGGTTTGTAAAATCCATGGCCATGTGCCCTTTAAATGCCTAACTCAGGTATAATGATATAATAATCACACAGCATTTTGTGTAACTTGCTTCTAAGTGCTCGTGAAAAAGATTAAATATACTGTCCTCTATAACAACTCCACTAACTTAATAATTAGGTTTCATGGGTGCCCAGAGAAAGCCTAATTAAATGTGTACCAATTAGATGCTCCTCTAGATAGTGCAGCAGTATGACAGCATGTGGTGTAAGTCTTCTTTATGGCCCGGTCTGGCAGAGCCTCAGCACTTCTGTGTAAACGTAGCAGTATGTTGGGTTTTATTCAGGTCTGAACGGGCCGCACCATAACTCAGGGAAGACTGATGGCAGGCCAGCGCGCTGCTCACACTGGCCACCAGGTGGTGCACTAGTTATAGAGCCACGGTGTCTCGTGGCATTAGAGCAGAACAGCTGTGTGTCTCTCTGAGCAGATGCCCTGGAGTTGGGTGTGTCAGGGTTGAGCAAACTTTGCATCTATGATCGTTCTTACGTGGACGACGCAGAGGAAAGTTTCGACCACGTCTCGTTCTGGTAAGGGGCACTGAAGTGTACATTCTTATGAAGGCCAAGCCTGCAGATTAACCTGTGCTGCCGCTCCTGCTGAATCAATATCGTGTGTTTGCAGTGTTGAAAGGACACCACGGTAGAACTGTAGAAGGAATTGGTGGTTTATGTTGAATGAAATCCTGTCTTTAAGGCGTTTTTGTCCACACCCTGTGTGGTAAGTACACTTCAAATATTCCTTTAAAATGATCTATTTCCATGTTTTAGCTGAAACAGAACCACAGCAGTGGTGAAGACTGCAGACAGTGTGTTATATGACTGGGATTGTAAGGCACGCTGGACCAGGTTTTAGCAGTGTGTCAGCTCCTGCAGTTACTGCTTTGCACTGTTTGTATTTTTCATTGGAACACCATAACATGCATGAACTTGCAACACACTTCATATTTACACATACACATATTTACATCCATAACTCACGCTGGTTGCCCCGTTACATAACTCTGAGCTCAGCGGCAAGATATCGCTCCCCCCCTCCCCCTCCCCCTCCCCATCCCCATCCCCCACCCCCACCTCGCTGTTCCAGCAACCTGCAAGCGTGTCCTTTGGAAAGACTGGCCTGTTCTGCTAACACGCTGCAGCGGTTTGTGAGCTTTTGTGCGTAAGCAGAAATCCTGTCTGAAGGTTAATCGGCATGGTAACCACCAATGACATCCAGATGGTGTAATCCTCTGCTTATTCTCTCCCAAACCCCACACACACACACACCAGCACACCGCTGCCATTTCAACATCTGCCAGTGTAGGATTTCTCCTGTGCTTTTGAGCTGACAGACTACTGAGGGACATGGTCCATGCAGCTAACTGCTAGCAGTGTGAAATGTAGGGAGTGGACCATCTTCTGTATTCCTCTGATCCAGGACCTTGGCTGTATTGTGGTTCCCGGGCGAGCGCGGGCCAGGTGGGTTGGGGTGGGGGGGGAGAGAACACCCCAGAAATCCCATTACATTACATTACAGGCATTTAGCAGACGCTCTTATCCAGAGCGACTTACACAACTTTTGCATAGCATTTTACATTGTATCCATTTATACAGCTGGATATATAGTGAAGCAATTTCGGTTAAGTACCTTGCTCAAGGGTACAACGGCAGTGTCCTACCTGGGAATCGAACCTGCGACCTTTCGGTTACAAGCCCAGTTCCTTACCCACTGTGCTACACTCCGTCCCACTGTGGGACCGTCGTGTGAAAGCAGCACTGTTCAGAGCAGAGGGAGCCAGCGAGCTCCTCCCATTTTCAGTGAGTCCGTCAGTCCGGTGACCCTCACTGGTCTGCGTGTTAAGAGCTGGTGCAAGAGGCCTTGCGTCCCAACGCTCTGACCCTGTTCAGGGGTGTTCAGCAGAAGTGGTTGGGAGTGTTGTTCCTGTCCCGAGGGCGACACTTCCTGTACCCCCCTCCCTCTTGCGCAAGGTGCAGCTCGTGGAGACGTGCGTGTGATGCTGAACGAGCTCTCTTTGAAACAGGAAGAAGAAGCGGCTGCTTCCCTTCTAAAGAGCGATGATGAAACGCCTGACGGCACTGCAGAGCAGCGCAGAACACGCAGCGTAGCTTCGCTTTCACACACGCTCTGACAGACAAGCATCCTGGGAAATTTGAACGCTCCGCCCCAGGGTGTGGAAACGCACGCCGCGTGCGAGCTACGCACCACATCCTGCCCCGGTCACACGACTTCTGGCCCACAGGCGCACATCTGACGTCTTTTCTGTGTAATCCCATCTCTTGGCGTGACGTTCTAGGCGGGCTTGGGGGCGGTGGTCATGTGACAGAGGGACGGTAGCAGAGCTGGTCTCTAGAGGAACGCACTCGGTCTGTCCCAGACGGACTTGGGTACTCCTCTCTGCATATCCTGCACACGCACGAACGCGCACACACACCACAGCTGGAAGATGGAAGTCATTGGTGAGCTGATTGTCATTTTTACTGTTTTTGATTACAGCTTTGTGCTGTATACCCGTGTGTGGGGAGTCTTATCGTAATTTCCTTTATTTTTTGTTGTAATACAACATTGTAAACAGTTTACAGCTACTAGCATCAAGCTAGCTGTGAACAGACAGTACAGCATAGAAGATAGCATAGCAAATGAAATGGTTCAGCGCTTCGGTAAATTTGCGTCATCGTCCAGGGACAACAGAAAGAACGCCGTAAAACGGGCGAATTCCAGCGAGCACGCAGCGCTATTCGCCGTTCGCTATTCTACGGCGCGCCGTTCGCTAATGACGCTCTGCGGCGGCTAACCGCCTGGATCTGATGGGCGGCCTCGGCTCACGGACCAATCAGCGCTCGTTCGATTCAGATCAGCGGGAAGTGACACGCGGGAGTCTCGCGGCTCGGGCGTCGTCACGGTGACGCGCTGTCGCCACGGCGCCCAGGGGACTCCTGGCTGCTGGGGGGACGGGGCTCGGCTCACAGAGCCAACAAATGGGCCTAATTGGTCCGTTCTGAAGACGCCATGGAAACGGTGCCCTTCAGACTGTAGTGACTGTGTAGGGGGTGAATTTAAGTTTGGCGACCAGAGACCGTTCAGCTAGAGTCACCTGCCTGCCTGCGTGCATCACAGTTCAGTCTGTCTGCAGGAGGACATGACTGACAGGGGCCCTCAAAAAGCATTAGAACAGAATTATCTGGGGTGGCGGGGCCCAATGTGAGATCTTTTCATGGGGCCCAAAATCCCCTTGTGGCACCCCTAGTAATGCTTTTAATAAGTAAAATATATAATAACGGTAATTTGGAAATTATATCTGAACAATTCCTACAAAGTAGTCTTTAAAAAAAATTATAGGAAGAAAAATCCTACTGGCTTCAAGTCAAGCAAAAATGAACTGCCTCTTAAGTTTTTTGAAGAACTTATACTAGATGCCTGGATGATTCATAACAGCTGACTGTTCTTTCCAAGGGAACCTCTCCAAATAGAAACCACGTTATATTGCACATCACTTCTGCTTAAAAAATGGTTTAAAGCCAAAAATATATTGTATCATTTACGTTACGCTTTTCAGTAGCGTGTTTTCCGATCTTTAGAGCAGGGATAAAAGACAACTTAGACAAATGGTTTTTTCTTTTGTTGTTTTTTTAACCATTTTATTTTTTAATTGTATTGATTTTTGAAAAGTGACACCACCACAAACCCAGGTCACTGGCGTTCTCCGGAAGCTGCAGTAGGGCTAACAGACGGTGGCGTGTTTCGCAAACCAACGAGCTTCCGTTAGCTCTGGGTCTCGCCTCCTGGGGTTTTGCCAAAGGACCTTTCCAGATTTGTTCTCGGTCACGTCGTCCCGGAGACGTGGCAACAGCACGGCCCAAATCGGTTCGGAAGGCTTCTGACAGAACCAGGCGGACGCTTCCGTCTGGAGGTGACACGTTAGCGTAGCCGCTACTCGCTCAGCGCGGGTGATTTGGGGGGGGGGGGGGGCGACGCCGCGCTGTCAGGGGAACTCAGCCCCTCTGGGACACGCCGCAGAGCGGCAGGAAGCTCGGCGGACTCTGGCTCTGCACGCCGTGGCTGTCTGGGAGACGGATGGGGCCAGAAACGGGGGCCGGCGCCGAGCCTCCTGCTCAGAGGCAGAGGGAGCTGGGGCTAACAGGGGCCGGCTATCAGGTTAACCGCGCGAAGGCTCGCGACCTTCACCGTCTCCGTCAGGGTCGTCTCCTCAGCGGGCACCAGAGAGGAAACTGCACTTCTCAAAACAGCGATTTTCCCGTGACCCATAGTTTTTCTGTTCTCCGATTGGCCAAGGCGACGGGTCACATTGAGCGGGGTCGTTCTGTCCCTTTTGTCCGGTGTAATGGCTGCCACTGTAACTCTTCGCTAGTTACTCGAAGTTGGCTGACGTGACTGCGGTCCTGCGTGCTGTACTCTTTGTGGCGTGTCAGTAGTGACAAAATTCTCCAACTTTTTGTCGAAGTCTGTCCACTTCCGTCCCCGTCCAGCAGATGGCGCAGTGCTGTAGTAGCAGTGAGAGCAGCAGGCTGCAGTAAATCTTGGCGTCGGGCGGCTCTCGCATCGGTACACGTACCAGCCGACCTGCAGAGGCTTCGGCTTTACCTCCTAGTCTGCTGTGGTCAGAGCGTCTAGCTCTGCCCCCGGAGAGATTAGTGGGGTTTACCGTACCGTGCTGGGCCCGTGGGCTCAGCGGGGCCCGTCCTGGGGGGGTCACAAGGGGATCGGTCCCTCGCTGGGTAATCAGGCTCTGCCACACGGGGGATTTGGCGGGATTTGGCGGGATTCAGTGCGCTGCAGAAACCGTCCAAACAGCAACATGAGCCACGGACTCAGGAAAGGAAACGTATTCCCATTTCACATGAACACTGCTTACTCTGACTGATGTTGTGGACAGTTCATGCAGCTGAGCCCTTCATTTTGAGACTCAAGATACTTCTTTTCCAGATTTACTCACCCATTTCACAGTGCTGCTGAGGTCCAGCTACACTTCCAGAGGATGGCTCTCAAAGTGTTTGTGTTCACCGGTGTGTCAGTTCGGTTTACTTCTAATGAAAGCAATCCGGTTAATCCTACAGGAAGCTCAGAGCTAAAAAAGAGGAAGAGATTTAATTAGACTAACTCTCTCTCTCTCTCTCTTTCGCTGTGTCCGTGTGCGCGTCTGTTTGTGTGTGTGTGTGCGTCCGTCCCTGTGTGCGCGCGCATGTCTGTGTGTGTGTCTGTCCCCATGTGTGCGTGTCTGTCTCTGTCTGTGCGTGTGCCAGTTTGTCCCAGGGGCAGCAACTCCAGCAGGCTGTATAGCGCCCTGGCCCAGATGCTGAGCAGCGGTCCCATGGCGCAGGCGGAGCCCGGCCAGGAGGGGGCGCTGGACCTGGAGCCCTGCGCCCCGGAGGAGCTGCAGAGGGAGTGCGAGGAGGTGCTGCGGAACCGGCCGCCGCGAATCCAGCGCAGCTTCGTCTCCCCCGGAGGCTCCGCCCACCAGCCCCACCCCGTCCGGCTCATGCAATGGAACATCCTCGCACAAGGTAGGCCCGTCGAGCTGCCCTGGGGTGGGGTACGGGGGGTTACACTGGGCTCCCCAGATCTGGTCCCGGACAGCCACAGGGTCCGCTGGGGTCCCGAAAACTGGCATAAGCAGCATGGCTGTCCTGGACCAGGGGTGGCATGGCGACCAATGAATCATGTTTCTGACGCAGGTCCACTGCAGGTGGTCAACAGGACCGCCCTGTGATGCCTTATCTAAAGCTAGAAGAGCTACTGAAACGCAGAGTCGTTCTGTTAATGTGAAAGTGCGGTTCTGATGTGGTTCTGGTTCTGGACCGCTCGGTTCACGGCTGCTCCTCCTGCTGTGTCCCCAGCTCTGGGCGAGGGGAGGGACAGTTTCGTGCGCTGTCCTCTGGAGGCTCTGAAGTGGGCCGAGCGGAAGTACCTGATCCTGGAGGAGATCCTGCGCTACCGCCCGGACGTGCTGTGCCTGCAGGAGGTGGACCACTACCACGACACCTTCCAGCCCATGCTGGGCAGCCTGGGCTACCACGGCACCTTCTGCCCCAAGCCCAGCTCCCCCTGCCTGGGCGTGGAGCACAACAACGGGCCGGACGGCTGCGCCCTGTTCTTCCGCCGCGAGCGCTTCCTGCTGGAGGACAGCGCCAGCATGCGGCTGGCCGCCACCATGTTCAAGTCCAACCAGGTGGCGGTGGTCCAGACGCTGCGTTGCCGGGCGACGGGGCGCTCGCTGTGCGTGGCGGTCACGCACCTGAAGGCGCTGAGCGGCTGGGAGCACCTCCGCGCGGCCCAGGGCTCCGACCTGCTGCAGTACCTGCAGGCGGCCAGCGAGGGGCGCCCCGGCCTGCCGCTGCTGGTGGGCGGCGACCTGAACGCCGAGCCGGACGAGGAGGTGTACCAGCGCTTCGCTGCCTCGGGCCTGGGGCTGGACAGCGCCTACAAGCAGCTGTCGCCCGACGGGCTGGCGGAGCCGCCCTACACCACCTGGAAGATCCGCCCCTCGGGCGAGAGCTGCCACACGCTGGACTACGTGTGGTACTCGCGGCGCGGCCTGCGCGTCCACGCCCTGCTGGAGCTGCCCACCGCCGAGCAGATCGGCCCCGACCGCCTGCCCTCCTACAGCTACCCCTCCGACCACCTGTCCCTCGTCTGCGACTTCAGCTTCCTGGACCCGCCCCAGGGGCCCGACCAGGGCTAGCCTCGCACAGGGGCCACGCTGGGGACCGCGGGGCCACACTGAGGGCTGTGCAGGGGCCCAATGGGGGACTGTGCTACAGGGGCCCCACTGCAAACTCCGAGGCCACAGTCAGACCGTTAAGCCGCTCGCTTTTTCAGACAGAAAGAGCGGCTTTCTCTGGGTGGGGTGTGGATGTCGTTGAGCTTGAGAAACTCTCCGGTCTGCATGGACCGGTGCGTTCCAGCTTTAGGTGTCCCATCTCATTTCACTGTGCACACAGTGCACATTAACGGCTCCCGAGTGCAGCTTCATCGTGGCTTCATTGGGCCCAGTCCTGCCATTAAACTGGTACATCCCAGTGCCTCAGAGCAACGGGTCTGTGCTCTCCTGTTATCTGTGCTCTCCTTTATCTGCTTCCCCTTAAAGTAAAAAATCCACTCCATCGCAGGAAGCAGGAAGCCTGTGTGGAGCGCACAGCTGTCCGTTATACACGTCTAGTCCGTTTAACTCAAAATGTGAAGTGCAAACTGACCAACACTGTGAATCAGTTTTATTATGCAGACCTTGGAACCATACTGGGGTTATTATCTGGCAAAGGTGCAAGGTACATTAGCCTTCAAGCGATGGGGGTGGGGAGGAGTGTTGTTTCCAGGAGGTGAGCTCAATATGTGAAGTATTTGCTGGGGCTGATGGGAATTGAAGTCCAGGGGGTGTAACAAGGATAAGAGACATTAACCACAAAATATCAAATGTTTGGATAATATATAGCGTACATGGCGTCACACAGCTATGGAATTTCATCACCAGTGTACATGGGTGTGGGTTTTGAGCCTACAAACCGCACTGCCAGTGCTCTTTCAGTTCACACTAGGATATGAGTTATACCTACCTCAGTGCTGTACAAGTTATTTCCTTTTAGTGTTATTGAAAGAGGACTGTAAATCAAACACCTTTTTATGCAACCTAATGTATCTACCTTTTTATGTGTGTAATTAAACATTTCATTTCTCCTGCCTGATTTTTTTAACCTCACCCAGATTTTAACGAAATAAACACCAGTATTTTCTGACTTGTTTTCGCCCTTTGTTTAACACCGTTGGGCAAGGAGTGCCGTGTCCATTTGAGGTTCGCCTGCAAAGATTTGGCCTTAATTACTTAATTAGCCCTAACATTTAGGCCATAAATGTTAAGGCTAATTATGGAAAGCTACATTTTAATAAGCGCATGAATGACAACTGAAGATTGTTCCCATGTCCCTTTGTGAAAAGTTCTACTGTGCTCCAGTCTTCCCCTGAACCAGTGTTTGTGTATATAGCCAATTAGCTCATTTAGCCAGGGTAACTGGTGGAAATGAAAACCTGCACACACACGCACGCCCTAGCACCATTCCTAACACAGCCCTTCGTCCCACAGGAGTACCGGTGCGATATTACAGAGCGCAGAATCACTGGACGCTTACAGAAGGGTTGCAGGTTCTCAGCGCTGAGGGGCACAGCCGTTTCCGTACGGTGAGCTGGCGCAGCGGTTCGTACCCTCCTCACCGGAGCTCGTGGGTGTGGTCCTCCGGACCTCGTGTGGGAGTCGCCGGTGTTGACAGCGCCCGGTTCACCCAGAGGCAACGGGGTAAACCTGAGAGGGGAATTCACAACACGGGCAGCGAGAGCGCCAACTTCCTGATTAAATCTGTCCCGAAATAGGAACGCATTCCCTGTGGCTTGGCTCACGAAGTCCCAGACTGAAGGCCCCATAAATGACCCCCTCCCCCCGCCATAACCGTGACCCCCCAGCCCCACCACCACCTCCTCAGCAATGATTCCCACTCACCGTATCTCTCCAGCAGCCAGTGCAGGCTGCGGTGCAGAGGCTGTTCACTCATAAATGAAGACACGTTTGAAATCAACACCTTACATAATGGATCACAACCAAACCAGAAAGAACTACTAGAGCTGTTTCTGGATTCCATGCCAACTTCTATTCTTAATTATTTAATATGTCCAATCTTTTATTTACCACACTGTAGCAAATAACCTGATGAGCTTGTTAGAAGACTACAGGAGATGTTTATTTACTGCTGCCAAGACTACACCAGCATTGGTGTACACAGAATAAACGGCTCTATTTAGTCATTTAAATTGCTGTCATATTAACGATTCATAAACCAACACAAGGTTTATCCGAAAGAATAAAACGTGTAATTCATGAAGTGTGGAGATAAACCATGTAACTTAACATTTTTTCTTCATTTTTCTGATAAATTCAGTTGGACTGTCCTGCAGTCATTTCTGCTTCATTTCACTCTGTCCAGATCACTTAAGAGTCTGTCTTTGTTTAAAATGCCATCCCATAATCCCGACTCCATACAGCACAGGTAACACCAGTCTGCTACAGACTCACTTTGGTCACACGCTCTATTGTTTGTGCAACACTGCCCCCTGGTGGAGACATCTGAATTCTTACTTTTCAGCCTCAGTTAAAACGTGTGGATTTGATGGGCAGCGGTTCACATAGAAAGCAGAATTTAACGTAGGGGAAATAATCCCGTCTCCACTGCGCACGGCATTCTGGGCCTGGAAAGAAGACTCGTGCGGTAAAGACAGCCACAGACAGTTCAACAACAACAATCACGAGACAGAGCTGTTTTAGGTCTTTTTATATTTCAGTAAAATCTACTCGAATACACTTTGAACCAAGAGTACAACAAAATAGAATATACTTCAAATGTTGAATATACAAACTAGTTCAGTCCGAACACAAAAGTCATTGTCTCTCCCTCTCTCTCCCTCAACTAAAAAAATAAAATAAGGAAAATATGAAAGTGAAGAGCTACAATAGCTGCTAGAATCCATGCCGAGTGAGGCTTGAGAAAGCCCGACTGCTGGGTCAAACTGCTGGGTCAAACAGAAATGTCCCAACTGCTGGGTCAAACTGCTGGGTCAAACAGAAATGTCCCAACTGCTGGGTCAAACAGAAATGTCCCGACTGCTGGGTCAAACTGCTGGGTCAAACAGAAATGTCCCAACTGCTGGGTCAAACTGCTGGGTCAAACAGAAATGTCCTGACCGCTGGGTCAAACAGAAATGTCTACAGACGAAGTGGGGCGAGTCACAGCTAAAGCTTTGCTGAGACTCCTGACGAGAACTCCAAACTATAATACAAAAAACAAGTCGCCTTAGTCTTTATAACACTGTGCTTGGTACAAGGTATCAAAAAGAGCTTTACACAAAAAGCTAATAAGCATATTCTTAAAAAAAAAAAAAAAGATTAATCTAAGGCTGATTTCATTGTTTTTGAAATTTCATAAACTGTATAATCTTTATACATACAAAGTCCCTTTGCCTACCCTTGCGGGAGCGGTCCGGAGACCGCTCCGTCCTTCCGGAAGGTTCCACGCAGCTCCCCACACTAGCACCGAGAACCGGGATACTATGTGCGCACAGTGATAGTCTATCAATTTGCTGGTTTGCTCTGAAAATGTGAAAATCTTTTTATACAAAGTGTTACAAACCTTAATTCACGCACCCCCCTCCCGCCCGCCCGCCCGCCCGCCCGCCCGCCCGCCCACCCGAGATCAGTTTGGTTTCAGTAAGTGAGTTTAGTGTTTGCTGTGTTTTCAGCACGTGTGTGAAACTGTAGTGATTTGTCTTGGTCCCCAAGCTGCTCTGTTTCCTCTGTGGGTTGGACTCCTGCGCCCCGTCCCCCGACCCCCCCTCCCTACCCCGCGGGGCAGCGTGGGACGGGCGGTGAGAGGCGGGGGGGCCCCCCTGTCAGCCTCGGGGCATCTGTGCCGTGGCTCGGACCGTACCGGGCGCGAGGGGGGGGGCTCGGTTTGTGATAGCGTACTTTTTTTTTTTTTTTGAGAGAGAGCGCCCCCTCAGGGTGGGGAGGTCACTGCGGTCTCCCAAGCGGGAAGACGTAAGAAAAGCGTCCCTTCCGCCATCCAGCCGCTGACCCCACCCCCCCCCCCACCCCCCAGGCGGCCCCGCCCTCAGCAGTCCCGGGACTCCACTTTCACCGTGACGACGGCGGGGGGGTCTGCTCTGGGGGTCTGGGGGCTCTTTGAGTCCTGCTCCACCGTGGGCACCGTGGCAACGGGAGCGACCAACCGGACCAGGGCCCGCCCCCCCGGCTGCGACTGCTGCGCCGGCAACGCCAGTCTCACCACCTGCGTCCCCGGCGCCATGGAAACGGACAGCGGCGTCCCCACCAGGCTGAGGCCGGGCGTGGCGGTGCCCGCGGTGCCCGCCTTGGCCTGCAGCTGGCACTGCGCCAGCTGGGCGGCGGGGATGGTGATGATCTTGGCCAGCTGCACGGTGATCTTGTCTCCGTTCTCTGCGGTGGCGGGCATCATCGTGGGGATGGTCTGGATCAGCACCTTGGGGGCCCCGCCCCCGCCCATGGGGCCGCTGCTGGTCAGGAGGGCGGGGCTTCCCGAGTGCACCGCCATCGTGGAGATCTTCTGGCCCAGCGACGTCGTCATGACGACGGGCACCTGCATGGCCACCCGCACCGTCCTGCTCACAGACAGAGACACACACGCGCGCGCGCACAGACAGACACACACACACACACACACACACACACACACACACACACATTATTAGTCCATGCATTATGTGCAGGGATTGGCAGCATCATGATGTCTATGAGGACCCAGGAGGCAGGCCACAGATAACCTGCAGGACACAGAGGTCTGTAACACTCCTGGAAACACACTTGAGTGCGGCATGACCGCAACCTCAAAACGAACCCCCCTCCCTGCACCATGCCTGCCCTCACCTGGGCCCGGTTGCCGTGGGGATGATGGCGGTGTGGCTCTGCTGCTGCCCGGCGACGCCGTCCGTCACCCCGGAGACCGTCACCACGCGGGCGACGGCGGGGGGCTGCTGCGAGGCCTTGCCCTTGGCGGGGGAGTGGGCGGAGCCTCGGCCGCCCCCCCGCAGGATGCCCGGCCCCTTGGCCAGCAGGCTGTCGGAGGATGGCGGCACACGCTCGTACGACTTCGCCGCGCTCAGGAGCTCCTCCGCCCCCGGCTCCGCCTTCTCCTCGTCAATCACCACGATGTTCTTGGGCATCTCCTTGAACTGGTACACCAGGCGCTGGCCCTCCACCTTGGCCAGGATGCCCCTCTGGTAATAGTACCTGTGATGGGTGGAGACGCAGGGTTAGGGTTGGGGTTCGACCCCGCCCTGCAGAGCAGAGATAGCGGGCGTTTCTCGCTCTGGCGGGACAGCGTACCTCAGCGCCCGCCCCATGGTCTCGTAGTTCATGTCTGGCTTGTTTTTGTGCTTCCCCCACAGCTTGGAAACAGCCTTGGAGTCCACCAGCTTGAAGATGCCCTTCTCCCTCTGCGTCCACTTTATGTACCTGGGGCAGGTGTTCTTGTCCTGGAGGAGGTCCAGCAGGAACTCCCACAGGTACGTGGTGTTACCTGTGAACGGCAGCCATGGACCACAGGCTCAGACAGTTACACTTTAGAAAAGTACTCACCCCTTTGAATAGCACGGTTTTTTGAAAGTTCTTTTCAAAATTCTCAGTCAGTGTTCTAGAACTCCACTGCTTTCAGTCACCAGTAGTGATTGTGACATCAGCATTAGAATGTTCAGTTAAGAACATTCTAATCACATGTGTGTGACCTCACACCTTATAAGGTTAAGCTGAGTGTCTTCAGTAAATGCCCATCTGTGTATGTAAGAGAATGTGAGCTGTGTGTGTAAGAGAATGTGAGCTGTGTATGTAAGAGAATGTGAGCTGTGTGTGTAAGAGAATGTGAGCTGTGTGTGTAAGAGAATGTGAGCTGTGTATGTAAGAGAATGTGAGCTGTGCGAGTCCCTCAGAGTCGCTCTGTCGGCTGAACTCACTCACCCTTCCCTTCTCTGGGTTTCTTCTTCATGCCCAGATCAGGAGAGCCGTTGGACACTGCTGACTGATGCGTCTTTGGCTTCCTCCCCACTTTAAACACAAATGGACAGAAGCTGTACAACAATACTGAGCACTGTGGAGCCTCTCTGATGCTACAGCCTAGCAAATACATCATAATTACAGATTATTAAACATCATTATTACTTTAAACTGTCACACAACAGTGTGGTGATACCCAGCTGTACTGCTGGACCCGTTTTCTCTCAGGGGTGCAAAGTGAAGTATGTAGGAAACAAACCCTGGACACAGGAACCAGGCGCTACTGAAACGTCCTGTGAAAGCAATGATTTCACACCCCTTTTCTGTTTTTTGGAGTGTTCTTTTTTCCAAAATTCCAAGTCAGTGTTCTAGAACTCCGTTGCTCTCAGTCACCAGCAGTGATTGTGACATCAGCATTAGAACGTTCAGCTAAGAACATTCCAATCACACATGTCTGATCTTACACCTCTAAGGGAACACCAGGCAGGTGTGATTCAGCCGTAGGCCCCGCCCGCGCCCCGCCCCGCCCGCGCCCCGCCCGCGCCCCGCCCACCTTTCTTCTTGCGGACCGGCTCGCTCTCCGGGGCCTCCAGGACGGCGCACACCTCCATGGGCTCGCTCTCCTCGGTGGACACCTCCACCACCGTCTCCGTCATCACGTCCGGCCGCATGGCCGCGTGGATGAACTCGGGCGTGGTGACGCAGGGCGGCACGAACACCTCCACTGCGCGGAGACAAGACAGCGCTTTTACTGGGGGGTAGCATAAAACTACTGCAGCACCAAAATTTTAAAATTGTGTCACGTGTTATATTGTTCCACAATGCACGTAGCTTGCTAAACCCCAAGACACCTATCTATTTACCTGACCACATTTCAGCGTATCAATCACACTGATCAATCACTCAGCATGTCAGTGTCGTCATTCCAGGCAGCTGAGAATTTAGAAGAGGTCACATTACCTACGTCCACTTCCAAATATTCCCGAACGCAGACGCGCTCAGAAATAACCCTGCTGAGCACAGATGCACTCTGAACACTGAACTCGTGACGCTGTGTGCGTGTCTGGGGGACGGTCTGAGGGCTATGCTACAGTAAGTGCAGAATGCTGCTGAACATTCTCAGGTCCACCCAGCTGATTGGCTCCTGTCCTGCTGGTGTTTCACAAGGACAGACACGCCCCTGACAGGCGACACGATTTGTGTGCTCTACCCATTAGCCATTAACCAGCTGTGGGAAAAAATGAACAAGGAAACAGATTCGGGACTGGCAGTTCAGTCTGGATTACCATGACCAATGGAGTAGCATAATATACACAGTCAGGATTGCAGTGGCCAATGGAGTAGCATGATACACACAGTCAGTCAGTCACTCAGTCAGTCACTCTGAAATGGCAAAACATAGAGAAACTAATTACAGATTCATGTTCTTTTTTCCCTGTCAGTAATCTTTATTGAGACCAACACGTTTGAGCGGGAAAGTTCCAAGTCCCACCTTGCAATGTGTTAGGCCCCAGCAGGTGCCTGGTGTAACATAAACACGTGTAACCTCGCCCTGAAACACGCCCTGAACGCGGGCCCCTGAACGCGGGGGCCCCTGAACGCGGGCCCCTGGACGCGGGCCCTGAACGGGCCCTGGACGCGGGCCCCTAAACGCGGGCCCTGGACGCGGCCCCTGAACGCGGGGGCCCCTGAACGCGGGCCCCTGGACGCGGGCCCCTGGACGCGGGGGCCCCTGGACGCGGGGGCCCCTGGACGCGGGGGCCCCTGGACGGTAGTGCTAACGCCACATTGCGCAGTGGCAGGCGATAAAGGCGGTGTCGCTGCTGAGGTGCGGGTTCGGGGCGGGACCCTCACCTGGGCTGCGGTCGCCCCTGAGGCTGCTGGGAGAGTCCATGTGCAGAAGGGCCTCCGCCGCCTCGATGGTCTTATCTGAGCAGTGGACATTACTGCCATGGACCGACGCCTCCACTGAGAGAGAGAGAGAGAGAGAAGGAGGGATGAGCAGAGGAATGAGCAGAGCCATGAACAGACGGATGAACAGAGGGATGAACAGGGGGAGAAACAGAGGGATGAACAAAGGGATGAGCAGAGGGATGAGAAGGATGAACAGAGGGATGAGAGGAGGGATGAGCAGAGGGATGAACAGAGGGATGTCACACACGCACTGCATCACTCACTGAGACCACTCTGTGGCTAGCAAAACATTGCATTACAGGCATTTAGCAGACGCTCTTATCCAGAGCGACTTACACAACATTTACACAGCTTTTACATTGCATCCATTTATACAGCTGGATATATACTGAAGGAATGCAGGTTAAGCACCTAGCTCAAGGGTACAACGGCAGTGTCCTACCCGGGAATCAAACCTGTGGCCTTTAGGTTACAAAACCAGCACCTTACCCATAATACTACACTGCCACCCTGTAGGAAATTAAAACAGGTCTAACACACGCTGACCACTGCTACATTGCATAAACACAATGGGTTCAATGAATTAAAGCTTCATTTCCAGCATCTGTCCAGAATGAATAACAGTATGACTAATGTTGCATATATGAATACATTTAAAAGGCTGTTAGGCAGGAGAGCTTTTCAGAAGCACTGTCACTGCACCAAATGAAATATCACAGTACTGCTGTCAAAAATGTCTGACTGCTGGTGTCAGCCAGGCAAAAAAAAGGCACACGGTACTTTGAAATATTGAAATATTATTATAAATAATTTATATGAATGAGAGAAATATTAGAGATTTTATGTCTAAGAACAAGTTTTGGAACAGTGAAATGGAAAAAAGGATCAAAAATAAACTTGTGGTACCAGCCATTTTTTTTTTTTCATTTGCAGTTACAAGCTTGTTCATAATATCTTCTACAGTTCTATGGACTATAGATAGGACACTCAAGTCATGTCATGCATGTTTAGATTGGCTTCTACCACTTTAAAGTTACAGCTTTAGACAGCTTCTTTGTCCATTCACCATACACCCCCCCCAATCGCAGGGCAGTCGGGAGTTCTCGTGCATGCCTTCCTCTCTCTCGTGCTGGGTAGCGTGGCCACCTGTTCTCCTCAATCAGCACATCAACACCTCCGTTTAGCGGCCGCTCTGGCCTTGTTTGGTTATCTATAGCAGAGGGGCTATCTTTAGGCGAACGGCAGCCAACCACCCCCCTTCACCTACCCAGAAAACACGCTTCATGCTGCAGATAGCGCTCTCCGTAGAACGGGACACGGGCCCATTACAAATCTGGACGCGGCGCAACACCCAGCTTTACGAACCAGTGAATACAACTAACAAGTCACTATGAATATAACGAGCTAATTTAGGAAGACAACGGACCTGGCGGCTCGTGTTTTATCAACTCTTGACAGGCACCGCATGCATCGAGCTATGACAGCGGTGTGACAATTAAGCACGGTGAAATACTTAATTCTGATTTACACTAACCGTATGAGAGAAAAACAATAGATAATTAGCACTCACGGCGTTGTTAATATGCCGCTTAATGTTGTGTATTTTAAAACATGCGGCAGGGTGCATCCAGATGAAAAAGATGTACTTAAATTTTATACCAGAAGCCACGAAGATTACCTTGACAGCTGATAGTTCACAGTAAATTACAGAAACAGAAGACTGTAGGCTTAACATCGACTCTTACAACTTGATCATTCCCTTTTAAGTTCTTAATTTATTTCTATAAAACGCATCAAAACTGTCAAACAGCATCTATAATGCAAAATGATTTGTATATTATCAGAAAAGTATGCTTGGCACTATTTAACTGTACCGGGTATAGCGGTCCCTACAAAAAAGTAGTGCTGTCCCTTATGACTTCCGTGTTTACACTCTACTCTTTCCCTCCAGTTCCCTCCGAAGACACCTCCGAGCTCCCTGTCACTCAATCCCCGCCCCCAGAGCCATTGGCTAGTTTTCTTCTTTCCACCATTCGCCTGATGCTTACCCATTGGCTGTGTTACGGAATTCGAACATACGCGCGAAGCTATTGGACACACGGAGCTGTCAATCACGAGGACAACCTCCCGGGCGGATCACAGTGCTTCCGCCATCAAAAATAGCTTGCTGCAAATAGTCTAAAAATCATTTCGTTTCATTGCCAAGTGAAGTGTACAAAACCATACATTTGACCCACAAAAAAAGCAATTAAAATTTGAGCTAAGTATGTTGAATTCGAATTAATGGTTGGACAGAAAAAATATTACCTAAAAGTCCCAGGTTTCTCAGCCAGCTAATGCAGTAACGAATGCAAGCTAACGGATAAAAAAAGGATCCGCTAGCCAGCACTAAGGAAATCGAAAAATTTAAACTGAGAGTATATTCACAGTCTGGACCCGAACAGGAATGTCACATTTATTACTTCCAATATATCCACAGTGAACGGTAAAATCACATTTATTTAACCTGGGAAATCTATCTAGCTGGTGGGCTTGCTAACGCTAGATAGTTAGCGGGCTGGCAAAAAATAAAATAAAATGAACCGCAGCATTTAAATACAACAGATAGCTTTGTCAATGCTAAGACAGATCGTGCGTAATTAACAACACACAACAGCATTTGTTACTACAGTTCAATAAAACGGGACAATCAAAGCTGCACGTCCTTCTGAATCAGACAGCGTGGCAAAGACGTAGGAAAGACAACATCTCATACACTTCCTGGTTTCCCAGGAGCGCACAATCTCATTACCCGTTAGCTAATAAAATCTACAGAAGTAGAAGATACACTCTTCGGTTTAGACTGTTGACAATGCGACTGGACACGTGGGTATGTTTGTACAACACACTGCATTCTAATAACGCGCTGAAATATTTTTTATCCATCTCAGATACAGGAAAAGCAAGGAACGCCATGCAGGTTGCTAACCAAGGTGATCACTTCCTGATTTGCCCTCCATTACTTCAGACAACAACTGCACGAAAGGGGACGCGGTAGTCCGCCAAAGGCGCGCAGCAATCGAAAGCAAGCGCGTTCAGAGTAGGAAAGCGAGTACGCCAGAAATTACCTGCTCTAATGAGCAGATCGAGCTGGTTAGCGGGTCCCTCATGCAGTGAAGTCGCCATGTTCTTCCAGAGCTTCAGATTCACATTGAGTTACATTGAAATGCATAGAGGGGCACAATTGAGATCACTCCGCTGCCACAGGAAATCACCTTAAATTCGGCCAAACACAGAACCTACTACCCACACTACCGCGATCCTTCCGCGCTAAACACAGGAAATCCTCGGCTCGGAAGCACTTGCCTGCCATTCGATGGCTAACGGTGCTAGCTGAAGTAGTTAGAGAAAACGGTATTCTGTCGCCGCTAGAAAATGTGACAGTTCGACATCAAAATGTAGGCTAGCACGCATTTGTACTACCACTTTTATAAGCAACATGTGATTCTCTTTTAGACTAATATAGAGACAGAATATTTCACATCATTCAAACGAATACAATGTAGCTCGCTACCTAGAAAACTATTCATATATCGATACGTGTAGATCAACTTTAAAATGTAGGTACAACGTAAGTGAATTTTAATTAAATAATGGACGACTCCTTTTGTAGTACCTAGCTCCTGTCTCACCGAATAAAATTTCCAACCGCAAACTAGATGTTTACATATTTTAAAATTAGGCGAATTTTTGGTCGTTTTTTTAATGCATTAATTTCCGTCTGTACACCAAGCTTAAGTTGAAAAGATACAATTTCTTATAGTAACCAAAGTACGATCAACCAGACGAAGAGAAGTCCATAAAAATCCTTACGTTACTGAAACAACCGCAATGAATCTGGACCGCAACTGGACCAGATGTGATAGCTATGAATATTTCACACTTCCTGGTTTAGCCCCGTATCAAGGTCTGAATGTGCACATAAGACCAGCTGTCTTTTCACAATCACATCCAAGAACTCTGACCACATCCGAATCGGAATCTGGGTGTTGTGAACCGTGAAATAACCCCCTTGGGTTACATTCTTTTTATCTTGATAGGATCTCTTATCACTTCGTGCTGTAAAAAAAGATGCCCACGGGTAACCTGAAGTGACAGCAGTCAACTGACACTTCCTGTAACTAATTTTCACACCTTTTAGCGGGTAAACTGATGGATTTTGTGATAAAATGGCACAACGCACGTGTCGACTTCGACCGGTACTAGTGCCAACTTTAATTTTTTAAAATCCTAATAATTGAAGGAAATTATTTCTCCAACTAGTTATTTGGCAATTGTAAACGAATTACTGGGATTGGGAAAACTATTAAATTGCAGGTGACAGATATACTTTCTAACTTTTTATGTTCCGTCCCAAAGTGCTTTAGAGCTGCCGCTCTGCCCGTCAAGCGGAGTACCTTCTAAAGCACGCGGACATAAAGAAGCATTGTTGCTTAGCGATGAACGGGCTCTTTCTGGGAACACAACTGGTCGGGGTTTCTCGTCGCACCTACAGTACCTACTTGCAGCCTTAACTGACAGGCCATGGGTATATGTGCGCAGAGTAAAGATGGCGTTTGGGGGGGGGGGGGGGGATGTGTGTGCATATTTATGGCCCCAGCTGTTGCCGGGCTGGACACCTGTCAGGTGGCTTAGTCAGGGATATGGGCTTCCCTTAATTCTTTATGCCACCGTTCAGCTTGCAAGGCTAATGCTAAAGTGGCTTAAAACAGACAGAACTACTGCAGCTGTTGCACAAGAAGTGTTTGTATGTATTATAGACCCCTTCGCTCAGCACCTCAACTAATTAGGATGCACATTTTTTGTATTAAGAACTGGGCTTTTAACACAAGCCTGCAAGTTTTATTCTGAGTTGGGGCACTACCGTTGTACCCAGGGATCGAACCTGTGACCTTTCACCACCCATGCTCTGTGCTTCATGGACTAGCTGAAATGCAGTGTGTTGAGTAAGCAACTAGATGTCCTCCTTGAGCCACAACACACAGACGTCAAGTTTCACTTGATTTCACCCATAATGCCACCCTGAGAGACAAGTACAAGATTTACCAGGTGGCAGCCCTACTGAACAGCCAAAAGGTTTCCCACAAACCGATCCTAGTTAGTCAGGATTAGTCCATTATAAGGCCATGATAGTTTCACTAGTAGCTTTTTATTTAAGTGCTCAATCCATCAGATGACTGCAGTCTAACTGGCACTAGACAAATCACTGCTGAAGACTTTACTATCTAGATGCCATCAATTATGGTTCTAAATGACTTTGCTTAAGAGACAGCATCATAAAACAGTACGAGAGACCTTAAATATTTCATCAACAGAATTTACAACGGAAACACACAAATCCACCGTACCCTTCACTAATAAAACGTTAAGAATGTTGAGGATTATGCCACGCAATAATTTATCTGACAGCTAAACCAGATGGACAATAAAATTTTTTTTAAAAAGGCAGCTGATTTACATGCTGCTCTCCCATTGGTTGGAGGAGCAGTGTAGAAACTTGGCTGTGGGGACAGCCCAATCCAAGAACTGTATAAGAATAAAGTTTGCCTTGCCAATACACTGAATTGTTGCAATAGTGATTCACTTCTAAATATTTTCAAGTAAAATTCATTCTCTAAGGGGGGCTGCTGCACTCTCTGATAGGACGATGCATCGGGTAATACGAGGAGCGGGGATTTGGACGTTGTTTACAAAGACGCCTTTGTGCCTAACAGTTCTAACTGGTCATGACCGGTCGTGATCACCAGAGCTTCCCACCAGCCTAAACCAGCCTGGCTGTGCGGCTCGCTTCCCCCGCCCACCACCCCCCCAGCTGTGCTGTTACCCATCATCTGTTATTATTATTATCCATCATCGTCCTGCTCCCCCCCGCAGTCTCGAGCTCAGAATTACCACCTCTGTGGGAGGAAAGGAACGGGTCGTAAAACAGGGTTCTCCGTGTACCCCTGCAAATGGCCTCCATTATTACATTATCTGTGGTCTGGACTCACAGTGCCGTAGGTTACCAGGGCGATAAGAGAGTTACATCCTCTCTGGCCAAGTGTCCCGTATGGCTATATGCTGATGAATATTTTTATGCAGCATGTATGTGTGTCAGCATCAGCTGAAAGGACAATACCACCAAACGGCAAGGCCCCAACACAACCACACAGCCAGCTGTGCATTATTCTCATAAATGATAGATTTATGAGAATAATGCAGGCTTGGTTATTTTAAAAAATAGATACATTTAGCCTGAACTATGGAGCAAGAGCCTTTCAGTAGTGAATCTTAAAATAAAAACCCAGCTGACAAATTAAGTAAACGGATATTACAGATGACACAAATCCTTTCAGCAGAGGATGACAATGAAATCCTTAAAGAATTTCAAGTAACCACACTTTGATATCATATTTGATATCAGACTTTAACACACACACTTAAAGCTCTTCTGTACAATTCTTGGTATCAGTGAACGGGAAAAACCTTTCCTTGGAAAATAAGCATTTCTCCCTACAACGGTTTGTATTTCTCTGTACAGTCAATTGAAAAATAGGTTTGTAGTTCTGGCTTGTAAGAGTGACAAGCACATACTGCTAAATCATGCAGATAAAATACATGGCAGAAAATATGGCGAAGTGTTATTTGTGATATTTAAAGTTCTCCTTTGACACCCTATTTAAAGCGGACTGGTTTGAGAACTTGGAAATGAACTTGTGCTTCTTATGGCCACAAGAGGGAGCCCACACTCAGATGAGCTGCACAGCAGTGACTGGCTCTCCTGGGCCTGTTGAGCAGAGCCCTCTCTTACACCCATCAAGCACTCAACCCCACTCTGGATTTGACTGAACTTACTATAGTGTGGGTAGTCAGTTGCAATACGATTGCTGGAAATGTGCTTCTAACTCTAATATTAAAGCAGCAGTTAATTCAGTTGTATTAATCCATGGTTTTTATGGGTTGTATGGGGGGCTTGTTATGGATGTTATCTGTATGCATTCTGGATTTGTATTCTGGGTCTTGGTTAGCCTGCATTATTGCTTTAGTGATGCAGCATAGGCCCTCGCTGGTCTGTGGGTGTTGAGCCAGGCCTAGCACTGCTGCGTGTGTCAGTCGGGGTGGATGTGCGTGTGTCAGTCGGGGTGGATGTGCGTGTGTCAGTCGGGGTGGATGTGCGTGTGTCAGTCGGGGTGGATGTGCGTGTGTCAGTCGGGGTGGATGTGCGTGTGTCAGTCGGGGTGGATGTGCGTGTGTCAGTCGGGGTGGATGTGCGTGTGTCAGTCGGGGTGGATGTGCGCGCGTTCGATAAGAGCGTTTACAGAAGTAATGCAGCGTAGCTCCCTCCAGGCTCTTGTACGAGCCAGTAATTGAAATGGTATTCAGCGCTGTTTATTAAACATAACTCGCAGTTCAGCAGCCTGGAACGAGTGACAAAGCCAGCCCGACGATCCCGACCGCGGCACGTTATTTCCAGGGGCGGTCGTTGACGGAAACGCGCTGAATAAACGGCTCCGTTCCTGTTCTACTCAAACGCAGCGCCCACCGGGCGTTCATTTCACACCGAGTCTAAAGCGCAGCGAACGCGCGGATTTCAGCCTTAATCTACCGGCCCGATGAAGCCTAACGGGCCGAGGGGCTCGGCTGGCGAGGCCTGCAAACCTGGCGGGATTTCAGCGGCAGGTACGAGAAGCGCACCGAGCAGAGCCCTCTCAGCTTCCTCAGAGAAATCTCACAGTTTGGCAGTCAAGTAAACAACTTTAGACAATATGGAATCTTTCTCGGCACAGAAGCATAAAAGCTCACAGTGTGTACAGAGTGAAAAGAAACTGGCAGTTGTACAGAACAATAGTCAGGGAGCTGGGACTGTAACTCCAAGGTTGCAGGTTTGATTCCCAGGTGGAGCACTGCCAGTGTGGATTACATTGGGCAATCACAAGCACCTCTGCCCTAAAGCATGCACGGTAGAGGCTGTTTCCCGTTACTTCCTAGGCTTTGCTGCCTGGCCCGTCCCACCCTCTCCAGTTCCTGCGTATGCTCTGTGGCCTGTGTGTGTGTGTGTAAAAGGAGGTGTGGCCCCTCCTACCTGTCTCCACCACCTCCACCTGCGTACGCTCTACGGCTTGTGTGTGTGTGTGTGTAAAAGGAGGTGTGGCCCCTCCTACCTGTCTCCAGCACCTCCACCTGCGTACGCTCTACGGCTTGTGTGTGTGTGTGTGTGTGTGTGTGTAAAAGGAGGTGCGGCTCCTCCTACCTGTCTCCACCACCTCCACCTGCGTACGCTCTACGGCTTGTGTGTGTGTGTGTGTGTGTGTAAAAGGAGGTGCGGCTCCTCCTACCTGTCTCCAGCACCTCCGTCTCCACCTCCTGCTCCTCGGCCACGTCGTGCATCAGGTACGTCTCGTCATCGTACACCAGCACCTGTGCCGCGAAACACTGCTCCCCCCGCGGGCTGGGCACGGGCTCCACGATCACCGCCGGGTACTCCACCCCCGGGTCGTACTCCTCCTCACACTGCCCCTCCTCCTGCAGAGAGAGGCCACGCCCATCACAGCTCTGACTCCGCCCACTCACCACAGCATTGGTCAGGCCAATATGATAACTTTCATTTTTAAGTTCAATATATGTTAAATGCAAGAAATGTGCTCATGCAAAGAGTCTTTACAGGGTATTTCGGTGTATGTTCGAGTTGACTAAAGTAGTTTGGAATTCCTTCACAGAATATTTATTGAAACTTGAAAGAGAAAGGCTCAGTCCCATAATTACAGCTGCAGTGAAGGAGAGGGCAGGAGAAAGGGCTTCATTAAGCTGCGTCTCCTAATAAAACCTGCAGAGTTACTGGGCTGTGGCTGGGGGGGGGCGAGACAGCCTCTTCTGCCCTGAACTTCACTGACCTACAGCCCACACCTTCACACGGGTGACTCCAAATATATGCACATTCATTAGGAAATTACACTTAACAAATTACAATTTAATCATTTGATATGAGCTTTTAGCCATTGTGATTTACAAAAGTTTGTTTCAAAAGGTCATGAAACACCTCTAGAAATATAAATGAACAGGAAGAGGATTAGCAGAAAATCTGTAAAGTAATCATTCACACTCCCCCCACCCCCCAAAAATGAATTCTTGGCTGCATCACAGCTTGGCACATCCACAGACTGAAAAATGTGTTTCCCAAATGCTCTGCTTGCTTAGCACACACCCCATCATCCACAGACTGTTACCCAGTTTGAGTGTGATGTACTTTTTCAGGATAAGGTGGTGAAATGTCCTCATTTCTAATTTGATTCCATGAAAGCAGCGTCCTCACGACACTCACTCCAGCAGAATCTTCAGATACAAGCTGAGTTTCCACTACTAGTCCTCCCACTGCTATCCACTGCTCCACACTACCTTAAACCTTTAAAGAGCAGGTGTTCTGGAATGTTTGTTTTTTCAAAATTCAGTGTTCTAGAACTCCACTGCTTTCAGTCACCAGCAGTGATTGTGACATCAGCAGTAGAATGTTCAGATAAGAACATTCTAATCGCATATTTGTGATCTTAAACCTTACAGGGTTAAGACTGCTCAGGAACCTGCTCAGGAGAAGCCAGAAGCAAACTCCCTTTCTGATAAGCTCAGTGCTTTCTGCAACAGTCCAAACACACACACACACACACACGCACGCACACTCACACTCACACACGCATGCACACTCACATGTGCACCCGCACGCGCGCGCACACACACACACACACATCCCTATTGATATGTGTGGGCTATGGAATGCGTTGCATTGTGCAAATTCAAACTCACATATGCACACACAAAACACACACACACCCGCATGTACACCCAAGCACACACACAAACACATGTACGCGCGTGCACACACATACACAAACACAAACACGCACGTACACCCAAGCACGCACACAAAAATCCATTTTTGTCCACAAGTATGCATAAAACATACACCTGCACGCATGTATGCCAACACAGACATTGAACAAACGCACGTGCATACACGCTCACACACAGATGCTCACACACAGACGCTCACATACACGCTCACACACACGCTCACACACAGACACACTGTGGAGACGCAAGCCCGGCTTCAGGGAAACACAAAACAGGCGATCATTTCTGGGGTGTCGCTCACTGGGTCATGTGACACGAGTGAATGAGGCTCTGTGCACATGTGAGACACGGAGGGAAACAAAATGGCCCCGCTGGACCCCATCAATAGTGCCATTCACACACAGGCAACCCAATCTCTCCCAGGAACTCCACCCAGCTCACTGTGTTCTGGCGCCTATCGATTGCTTCTGCCTGGCGACGGTACCTCCCGCACAGATCTCCTTCAGATTGAGAGGGCCCTTTCACTCTTATGTCTTTCTGCATGCTAATCATCCACACTGATTACTGAAACATTACTGACCGCATAAAGGCTCACCAGCGTTAACACCAGAAATTTACTGTACTAATAATCTCCGGCTCACAAATCTGCAACTTCCACTTTTAATTTGCAAAGCATGCTGGGAGGTGCTCACTTTCATTTGGGTACATTATGCCTATTGAATCACTCACATTAATGAAAAGGCGAAGGCTAATTTCAAGAAGAGGATGTAACGCTGTTATTAGGGGCTAATATAATACAGACCGATTGCCACTGTCTGAACTGACACTGGGGGAAGAAAAGCAGAAATGGACCCAGTTTCCAAACCGATGGCAGCCCGTCTAGGTCACATGTAGCTCACTGCAGCTGCCGCCGGTGTTCTCGAACCCTTACCTGCTCCGTGGTCACATACTCCACCACCGATCCTCCGCTATCGACAAGCACCACAGAGGTCATGACGCATTCCCTTGGGAGCGGGTCGTGCTTTCAGCGAAGATTCAGCCAGCCAGCCTCCGCACCACAGCGCCTCCGCGTGTCAGCCTCCGGTACTGCAGTCCCACACCTCGCCCTGCAGGAGAAGAGCAGGAAGAAGGGGGAGGGGTTAGCATGCGCCTGTGTTTGCTGCCGGTGTCGAGTCGGCGTGGGCCTGACGATCGTGGGACTGTCTCAACGGGGACGTTGGGTGCTCCTCCTCCCCGGGAGGGGAAGGGAGACACTGCCCCCGCTTCATCTCTCCCCCCCTCGGGCCAGAGGGGAACCGAGAAACCAAACAGGAAGAGTTTCCGTCACATCACCGGCCAACTGTGACGGCTAACGCCATGGCAACCGACAACAAGCCACCCCCTTTCCTCCGACAGTGCCCTCCCTCAAAACAAACCCTGAGGAGGCCAAACAGCCCATCCGTCCCCTCCCTCAACTGTCTGCTGGGAGGGGGGGGGAAGGGGGGGGGGGTGGAATTTGGAAGCTCTGTGCAATCCAGGTCCTGTCAGGCTTCCTGGCGGTCTGAAGGATTAGAGTGCAGCAGGACTGCAGAAAGAGCGGTCCTCCGGTTGAGACCGAGCATCAGGCCTACGCAGGCTGGACCTACGCCGTGCGCGGGTTAGCGGGCTAGCGAGTTAGCGGTGCCATAGCAGCTCAGCTGCAGGGAAACGCACAACGCTGGAGAGTCCTGCAGTGATGTCATCAGCGTCTGTACCGCACGGTCCAGCACTACCGCCTGGCCAGGACAGAGGCACTGCACTCCCACCAAAAGGGTAAACATGGCCCCCGAGCAGGAGAGAAGCCTGAGTCATGAGTCACATCTCTATAGAACACACACCATTTTGCTATCTCTCCCTTAAATAAAACCTCGGAGACAGATGGGGTCGTGGCCAGAGAGGAGTGACCCAATCCGCTGGCAGACCTCCTACTGGGCGACGCCCTTGGCAACCCCCTTCATTTGAGCACAAAACAGAAATGTGGGAACGGAGAATAAAGAAAACCGGGTGTGTCTCCTGTGGAAAAAGGCCGCAGAACTGCCGATGACTAACAGGGTCCTTCCTCCCACCATCATCATCGTGGGAAGAAGAAACCCAGAAAGGGGGTGCAGCCGGGGTCACTAACGGCCAGCTGGGCGGAGCCCAGAGGGAGCATCTGGTCCAATCACAGTTAGGTACTGCCAAGCGGACACACCCACACTGCCACCCTCACTGCTGGAGAGAGGCTGTAGCTAATGAGCCTGGGGTCCCTGGAAGCTCTCTGACGCTCACACACTGGGGACAGCAAGGGTAGAAGGGAAAGGAGGGGTAGAAACACACAGGAGGACAGGAACGGTGGGAGAGACCAGGAACGACAAGAAACGCATCCTGACCGTGCGGACGTGTTTGTGTGAGTTAACGCAGGCGTTATGTGTTTGACTGAGAGTTAGTGTGTGTGCATATGCGTGCATGTGTTTGCAAGAGTGAGCGAGCATGCATGTGCATATGCGCGCGTGCGCGTGTGTGTCTGCATATGTGCATCTGTGTGTGTTTGTGTGCATATATATGTGTTTGTGTTTGTGTGCGTGCACATATGTGTGTGTGTGTCTGCATGTGTGCGTCTGTCTGTGTGCGTATGTGTGTGTGTTGATAGGAGTGCTTCAAAAGCAGTGGGTTTGAAGCTGACAAAAGACAATAAGAGGTCCAGGAGCAGCCATTGTGTTGATCTGAAAGGCTGCCCAGCGCTGCACAATGGATTCAGGACATTATTTATGCACCGAGCACACACCCTTAGCCAGAAATGAACAGAGCTGTACTTTACCCACTCACACCGCTCCTTATTTACTCAAGTAACAGGCTTAACAACGCACCAGCAGCGCTGCCTCCAGGATCTAACCCCGCAACCTCCACACTACAGGCCAGGTGTGACCCCACTGCCAACCGAAACAGAATGACGCTTTTAAAAGGGCAGATTTTGTAGTCATTCTACAGCACAGAGAGTGGGTGACAATTGCGAACACAAACGCATGATGCTCGCAGGGGGAAATGCGCAAGTCTTCCACGCTATGCATGATCTTATCTTGCAAGCTACACCTGTGTATGGAACATGCTTTGTGTGCTAGTGGTGATTTGTAGGCTATCAAATTCTAACATCAATGTGACATTTTTTTGCCAACTACTTTCATTTCTATAAGCTTACCACTTGATATTGCTGGAATAAACACAGAAAGGAGTGATTTCAGCCCAGATTTCAGTGCAGAGGAAGAGGAGGCCAGTGGTGAGGGGCAGGATTTTGGAGGGCACACACAGACACACACACACGTATACATGCACAGGCGCGCACACACACACTGAGACACACACACACACACACACACACACACACGTATACATGCACAGGCGCACACACACACACACGTATACATGCACAGGCGTGCACACACACACTGAGACACACACACACACACACTGAGAGACACACACACACACACACGTATACATGCACAGGCGAGCACACACACACTGAGAGACACACACACACACAGAGCTGCCACACTCTCGTTTTGTCTCACATGTTGAGCAGCAGCTTGGAGCACACCTTACACACTCACGCAACACCGAGCCTGAGATGGAAGTCTGCCATCGACAGTAACCGCACACAGCAACACGAGCCTGGATTCAATCCCAGCACAATGTGTTCCGTCCTCAACTCCACCAGTGAGAAACCACGTGGAGAACGAATCGGAGCCTGGATTCAATCTGAGCTCAATGTGTTCCCTCCTAAACTTCAATCTGCGGGCTTAAAGTACCTCAACCTTCTTTACGGTTCTGTCCTGCTCTTCTGATGTTCCGAGTTCACTTAAAGGCCGCGGACATTAAAGAAAAACAGAATCTGGAAGGAACTAGGCCACGGTGGTGTACGGTCAGGCTGAAACTAGGGCAAGAACACGCTCGTCTCCAGCACCAAAGCACCAAACAACATTCACTCGCCCTTTTAAGCACAAAAAATGAAAAAATAAAAAAATTAGTCTGCACTTTTTAAAGCACTCTGCAGCGCTGCGGACAGGATGAGAAAAACAAACAGAAGACGACGAGAGAGATCAAACCCGTTCTACCCACTCCTCTCTCCGCAGGCATTCCTCACTCCGGCGATATCGGCGTGCGCTACACGGCTCCACGCGTCTCTGCGGTCGGGCGACCTCGCGTTCTTCGCCCGCTACATTTCTATAACGTCCCAGACTGCACCTGTGTCAGGCAGCCCGGCGGCACCGCGCGGTAGAGAGACCAGAGTGAACGCACGCCAGCCGAGCCGCCTCACCCTCGCAGCCGCTGAGATCCGCGCGGTAAGCGCTACGTAGCGCTGGGCGGTGTGTCGCGCGGCTCGGCTCTGACCTCACACCGCCATCCTGCCTCACGGCGCTCCACCACCGCACACTCCCTCACCCGCCGTCCCGCACCCCGTCCCGTCCACCTACCGGCCAGGAGCACAGGCTCGCTCCCCCACCGCTGCGGGACCGTCCCCTGGGGTCCCATCCTGTCCTGTCCGGACCGGGCCCAGGAGAGAGGGAGAGGAGAGGGAGAGGAAGAGGAAGAGGAGAGGAGTCCAGGTGCTCTGCACTCAATCAGAGGCTGTGCTCAGATAAGGCTCTCTCTCTCTTGCTCTCCTCTCTTGCTCTCCTCTCTCTCTCCCCCTCTCACTCTGCCTTTCGCTCTCCCTAGCTTAGTTCCTCTCCCTCCATTTCTCTCTTTACTTCCATCTCTTTTTCTCCCTGTCTCTCACTCTGTTTCTCTCCCTCCCTGTCCTTCTCTCTCTTCCATCTCTCCGTCTCCCCCCTCTCTCTCTCTCTCTCTCTCTCCTCCCAGTGCAGACAGACTCCAGGCCCTCCCCTTGTCCAGGCGAAGCCACGTTCCTGTAGGCAACTCAGCAATTTCTGCAGGGGGCTGGGTCACATGGTCACATGGTCACACAGGCAGGGAGGGACGGCCCAGACAGTGTCACATGCTCCACAACAGCAGCTCTTTGTTCAACGGCAAGCGTGAGACACACCTCCTAATACACACACATACTCTAACAAACACACACACACCCTAACAAACACACACACCCTGACACACACATACTGTACCACACAAATACTCTAACGCCACACACACACACCCCCTAACACACACACTAACAAATACACACATACTGTACCACACACACACTCTAACACACACACACATACTGTACCACACACATACTCTAACGCCACACACACACACACCCTAACACACACACTAACAAATACACACATACTGTACCACACACACACTCTAACAAACACACACATACACACACTCTAACACCACACACACACATACCCTAACAGACACTCACACCCCCTAATGCACACACACACACACACTATTAAATATATAACAGACACGGTCACTGTGAAGCTTCTATAAGATCCTCTCACTTGCCAGACTTTTTTTGGAAAAAACTGAGGAGACTGAGGAAACTAAAGACAGAAGCTCCACCCTATTGTTCTCCCATTGGATAAGACAGTCCTGCTGGTAAACCTCTGAGCACATAAATCAATCAAACCACACTCATATCTGTTTCTCTAAAAGTATGCTTTTGGGCAACTGATATCCTTTCAACTGCTAACAAAAAAGAGCTCAGTAGTTATTTTAAAGATTGATCCTCTCCTGGAACACAGGAGCTTCTGCACACTGGAATATTCCGCTGGTCGATAGAAGCACTTTTGCGCTGCAAGGATCTGCCCAAAGTCTAAAGCCGGGACAGTTCAGTCTGTCTCTAGATGCAGTCCAGAGAGACAGCACCTCCTCCTGAATCTGCCGCGTTCTGGGGGAGGCTGAAGCACCCTGAAGCTTCAGCTGAACTCATCTCATGCTCATTCTCAACCAGCGTTTTCTACCAGCAAACCAGAGCTTCTGAAGCTGAGGTTTGCTTTATCAGAACCAGCCACATTCAATGCAAGTGCAAGCAGAGGAAACATGACTGAGCAGCTAGAAGAGGAGGAACAGGCCCCCAAATGCTATTAAATCCGCCCCATTAAAAATCTCTGACAAGAGCTGGAAATTTTACACATACTTTAACATTAAGTCTTTAAATAATAGCGGAATTACCCAATTATCCTTTACAGATCAGATAGTATTCCACTGCAAAGGGACAGGAAACTGTTGTACCAAACAGACAGCAGTGACAGCATTGTTCCCTTCAGTGCTAAGGCCAACGCTCTATGGTGCTCAGTCCAGTAGGTCACTGGAGTCATATCACCACGGCGACCCTCGGAGGGCTGTATCACCATGGCGACCCTCGGAGGGCTGCATCACCACGGCGACCCTCGGAGGGCTGTATCACCACGGCACTCGGAGGCTGACCCGGCGACGCTGAGGGCTGACACATGCGACCCGAGCACCGCGTGCGACCTCTTTGTGAGGCGTGTGCAGGGCCTGCCTCCCGCAGTAAGGGGCCATGGCGACTCGCGCCCGAGGCCAAGCAGAGCTGAGAGGAGACTAAACGCCTGAGAGAGAGAGAGCAGAACACGCAGCGCGAGCGGCGGGGTGGAGGGGTGCAGGGGGGCGGGCTCAGCGCTTGTGTTTCTGGCCAAGCTGATACTATTTGGATGTCTGCAGGAAGTTTACATTTTATCCTCTTCTTACTTGTAGAATTGTATAATAGAATTTCCACCGCTCGTCCTGTGATGCTGACTGTGATGATGCATCGGTCTGCTGCATCACTCGGGAAGCTGCAATGCTTCATGGGATACGAAGGCAGCAGCACAGCTGAGCAGGAAAGAGCGGGAATTTTTTGTGGTGATTTTTAAAAGTCTTTCATCATGTCATTATCTGATTATTCCAGTTTGTAAGACAGAGTTCTTCATTCAGGTCAAAATTAAACTAATACTCACATCCTGAAAATCAGCACAGAGGACACTGGGAAAGATGGCACACACCCCACACAAGCAGCACTGAGACTCAGATAATTCAGCTT
Organism: Anguilla rostrata; assembly: GCF_018555375.3. Classification (NCBI taxonomy): domain Eukaryota; kingdom Metazoa; phylum Chordata; class Actinopteri; order Anguilliformes; family Anguillidae; genus Anguilla; species Anguilla rostrata. The sequence continues at coordinate 1,582,915 of NC_057937.1, forward strand.
TCACTTCCCTTAGAAAACAGAGCGAGCGTCTGTGTCTCTGTTCTAAACCAGCTCGACGGCTCTGAAGGCCCAGGCTGTACATTCAGTTCTGCAGGAGCACGTAGCTCAGGGCTTCAGCTGGAGCAGAGACTGGGAGATAGCTCTGCAGGAGCACGTAGCTCAGGGCTTCAGCTGGAGCAGAGGCTGGGAGATAGATCTGCAGGAGCACGTAGCAGGCTTCGCTGGCAGAGTGGGAGATAGCTCTGCAGGAGCACGTAGCTCAGGGCTTGCGCTGGAGCAGAGACTGGGAGATAGCTCTGCAGGAGCACGTAGCTCAGGGCTTCAGCTGGAGCAGAGACTGGGAGATAGCTCTGCAGGAGCACGTAGCTCAGGGCTTGCGCTGGAGCAGAGACTGGGAGATAGCTCTGCAGGAGCACGTAGCTCAGGGCTTGCGCTGGAGCAGAGACTGGGAGATAGTTCTGCAGAAGCACGTAGCTCAGGGCTTCAGCTGGAGCAGAGACTGGGAGATAGTTCTGCAGGAGCACGTAGCTCAGGGCTTCAGCTGGAGCAGAGACTGGGAGATAGCTCTGCAGGAGCACGTAGCTCAGGGCTTGCGCTGGAGCAGAGACTGGGAGATAGCTCTGCAGGAGCACGTAGCTCAGGGCTTGCGCTGGAGCAGAGACTGGGAGATGCACATGGGATAAGGATTGCCCGGGCACATCCTTTACCTTCCTGCTGAAATACTTTCACTTTTCACCCACGGGTACGAAGCATTAGCCACCCTCACTATCGCACGGGTACAGCACAGCTGACCGAGTCACAGATCTGAACAGGAAATCCCCCCCTCCCCCCCCCCCGTCAGAGCAGTGACATTTTCCCCATGACCCAACGGCCACTGTCCACGGGTGCTGTGGCTTTTCTTTAATTTAGACTGTTATGCTGAAACACAGGCGCTGTATTTCGGAGTCGGGCGTGCAGGGGACCGTGGATGTCACATGCACACAGCCCTTACACTCTGAAAGCTGAGAACAGCAGAGGGGGTTAAAGGTCAAAGGCAAACACGAGTGCCACCCCCCTAGGGCGCATTTGGGGTCAGAGAAACAGTATTCCCAGATGGACCAGGGAAAATCTGGGACAAATCTGGGAACGTCACATCCCCGGCTGACATCACTGCAGATTCGCCACCATTCCCCTGATTGGTCAGGGTCACTGAATGCAGTGGGTTTGAGTCTGAGGCCTGAAATGCATTCTCAGCGGCCTGATTTAAATTTAGCCACAGAAGCCCAAGCGGCTCTAAAGCTCTTAGCTGCGAGGGGCGAAGCACCAGAGGACTGTGGAAAAAACAACAGATGAGCATCTTGTGAATAAACAGAGAAACAAACACATCCCACATGCGGAGGGATCCTCGGGCCAGGGCGAGCCGGGTCCTATTTCAGCACCATGAGCTCAGACTCCACCCACAGCCTGCCGCTGTGCCGCCACGCAGAAGGGAAAACCAGCCGGAAGGTTCCACAAAAGGACCCTAAAAAAGCTTCAAGCCACTTCCTGTCAGTCATACGCATCTCACCGTATGAAACCTGCAGTCTGGCACACGCAGCTCTGTGTTGGCTGTCGCTATGGCGCAGAGGGATACGGTAATGATTGACCCGACAGAAGCAGAGAAAGTTTAGCCATGAAATCCTTACACATTCACTGCCGATCTGGGCTGAAATCCTCTCACATACAGGAGCGCTAAGTCAGTAGAACTCTGTCTTCAGAATAAGTATCTACACTCTGACTGCATTAACGGCTGAGTTTACTGCTTCAAAATCACAACAGCCACTAGCATGTTTATTCCACTAATACACTGCTTCTGGGAGTTATCTGAAATATGCTTTCTCACTTCAGACTTCAAACCGTGAATGCTCCGATAACAGCCAATGACGAGCTGGAAGGTTTCCAGAAACCCCTTCAGATATATAAAATATCCTTAATCGCAAATAAAAATCCTCTGGGCCGATCGAACAGGCGCACAGAAACTGAGATCAGTCCACAGATCAGGCGGAGGCAGGCTGCGCAGAAACTGAGATCAGCCCACAGATCAGACGGAGGCAGGCTGCGCAGAAACTGAGATCAGCCCACAGATCAGACGGAGGCAGGCTGCGCAGAAACTGAGATCAGCCCACAGATCAGACGGAGGCAGGCTGCGCAGAAACTGAGATCAGCCCACAGATCAGACGGAGGCAGGCTGCGCAGAAACTGAGATCAGTCCACAGATCAGGCGGAGGCAGGCTGCGCAGGCAGGCTGCGCAGGCTGCAGCCGGAGGGCTTGTTCAGAGCGGTGGAGGGTTTGGGGGACGGTGACGCGCGCGGAGAACAGCTGGCGATGCCGGAGAGCACAGCCGCCGCCCGGGGCACGCGCTGATCCCCCGCTACGCGCCGCTCGGCTCGGCTCGGCTCGCGGGAGCTCATCCGCGGCGTTGCGCACGGCGACGGCCGCACCTGGGCCGCGATAACAAACGGGCCTCTGTTCCAGAGCCCGCCGTGCGCTCCCCACGCTCCCTCTGATCTCTGCCGCCTCCTGGTCACCACGGCAACGCCCCACCCCCACCCACCCCGAGCGGGAGGGAGGGAGGCAGAGCAGCTACGCGGGCGGGGACACCATACGGCCGGGGGGGTAATGCCGCTGTAGGACTGCCCCCCGACAGTCAGGGCTGGACCGGGTCTCTCCAAGAGGATCCAGACCCTCGTTTGAGCCAGAGAGAGCAGAGCAGAGCATTCCAGGAAACAGCCAATCAGCATTCAGACACAGCTTTCCCTCTGGAGGGAGCACAACTGTGAAAACTGTACCTATTGTGAAGCATCATTTTCCAGCGCAGCATAAACCTGAATCTGTACTGGAACCTCCTTCTGAAGGAACACTGTCAATACAATGCTAATCACTCTTTTCAGGGTTAGACTAGGGTGTTCATTTTGAGTGCAAATGACAGACCTGCCCAGGAATGCCTGGGAATAAAGAAGACACAGGAACACAGAACCTGAGGAAAAACACAGTCAGCTGATCCCCACAGCACGGGGCCTGCGAGGGCCAGATGCATTGTGGGTAGAGGCCGAGCTGGGCTGGCGGTTCGCTCGCTCCCCCCCCTCCGCTCAGAGTTCAGCAGAACTGCCCCGCTCCCTTCCTGTGACGGGCACCGCTCTGCCAAAAACCGCTCCGCAGTCGCCATCGCCAGGGCGCGCGTACACACAAACACCCCCCGCAAACGGGACGCTGCCAAGGCCGGGGGGGGGGGGCGTACGCATCGCACACTGCACTGCAGGGCTCCCCTTCTCCCTGACCACCACTCTGCTCCGCACAGCTTTCATAACACAGCAGAAATCAGCAGTAAGCGCAAAACCAGCGCCTTCTCCGCTGAAAACGGAGAGAGACGAGAGACGCACGCTCCAACCTCAGCTGCTGCGCACTCCGCTCTCATTATAATTAACCTCTCGAACCGCTAGCGCTTCAGAAGGAAGCGGCTCAGTGGGTCCAGGGGTTCGCAGGTCATTTTAAACTCTCTAAAGGAGCTCTTCGGCCTCGATAGAGGCTCAAGCTGCCTGACCTGGAGAGCTTCTCCTCCGCACTTTCCAAAATATGATTGTGGCACCAAAAAAAAGACACACTGGAACAAAAACGAACAGCCACGGAGGGTATCCTGCAATCGGTCCAGGGAAGCTGGCCAGGCAGGACTTTAGCACTGTCAGAGGCGTTCAGCATATCAACTGCAACAGCGGACAGAAGCCTCAGTGCATTAGCATCAGCCAAACTGCACCCACATGTAAATCCACCTCAACTGCTAATCTGCTTCAAACAGTGAAGCCATCCCAACTGCCTCAGAGACAGAAAAAACATCCCTGCTGCCAATAAACAGGGCCTTCTACTGTGCTACGGTAATCAAGATTTAGGTCCCATTTGAGTGCTTCTCAATACACACTGCCTCCTGTTCAAAATTTTAACAACAACAAAAAAAAAGCTATTTCCTGTTTATGCAAGCAGCCCATAACATGATTCAGTTTTTTTTTTTTTTTTGGTTGTTGTTCTTAAAGGAACTTGCTCCACTCCCATGGATTTATAGTACTGCTGTAATTTCCACAGCCTAATCTGACGCAAGGCGCCAAGGCCCGCCCACGGCACCAGACCCCGCCTATCACAATTTGAGTGACAGCGCGATTGTGCGCGCCTTCCCCGGGAGATCCCCGATTATAAAGTGCGCAGGTGTCACTGTCTCAGTGCAACAGACTTTCCACATCTGGAAACCGTAAAATGTGAAATGATCCTTCTTACAGCTGAACTAACATTTATGATAGGTGGCATGTGTGGACAATATTTAATAAAGTGACATTGTGGGAAGCAGAATTGGAGCCCTCCACTACATTAGAGCAAGTAAATCATCAAGCACTTTTAAGTTACAATAAATGTTCAAAAGCGGATTATAGATATGGCTCGGTCATTGTGGACTGCACGCTTTTCAACAATTAATTTCAGCCTCAGAATGTTACGCCACGGATCACATGACTGCCCGCCAACGAAACCATATTTTGCCAAGCGTGTTAAAAGAATTTCATGAGACAAAGATTGTTCATGTTTTCCCTTCAAATGCCACGACAAGGCATCTAAGAACACACTATATTCGCGAATAGTCTTAGATATACACAGATTGCACGAGACTCGCGAAGCCTGAGGATAACGTTATTGGGTACACGGCTGATCCTTTGATGATCATCAGCAATGCAAATGAAGCGCGGCTTTACAATGCTATAAATGCTGACGGCTATACAATGCTCCCTGTCAAATTATTTCCATCAATTGCAGGTGCATTTAATTCAGTATCTTACCAGAAGTCTGTTAAATATTGACTCGTGCAAAAAGAAAACATGAGCGCACTAAACCAGTCCTGGATATATTGCTGCTTACGAACAATATCATGACTAGAGTTGGCTAACGTTACTTGATTAGCTAAGTTAGCCCTAACACTGGTTCCCTGTTGACATAGACTAATCCTGACTGTTGTCAAAACGGCAGTTGCTATACTATCAGAAAACACGGCTGACGTTCACCTAACGGCGCTATTGTTTCACCACGTATTGCAGCTGAATGAGTCGCCAGCAATAGGGACTATCGAGCTTGCTACATACACTTTAAATTGTCAGGCCTCGCTGTCATGTTTACGACCTCCCACTGCCAAGATCAAACAATGGGAAAATTATCAAAGTAGCTAACAGTTAGCAAACAGGCCGGCTCCTTAGCCATCTAACTTACATTGCTATGTAAATGAGCTGAACTCGGAACGCTCTCGTGATGTTTTAGATGCTTAATGCTTTGCTAACGCTGGATAACTTGAATAACGTTTGCTATCAAATAACAAGCTATGAAACAATGTTGCGCGGATGACCCGACCTCCGCAGACATTGCTCGGGTAGTGTTAGCAAGATAACTTTAGCCATCAAGCAAACAAGCGGGATTACAACTAGCCTAGTACTAGTTACACTGTCCTGCCAGTCACAATATAGAAATGATCCAATGTTAGCCTAACAATGATTCACCCAACCAAAGCAATATTCAAACCAACCAGTTACTCCAGCTAACGCGCAACGTTACAGCTAGTCAGTGGTCAATTAGTAATAGATGGTTTCTTTGATTGCCAGCGTTTTGGGAGGAAATGTGCTCCTACTTCAATAAATTAAGATACGAAAACCAACAGATATACGTAGCATAACTAGCAGCTAATTAATGCAGTAAGTTAACGGTGACCAATTGTGTGTTATGCTAAAAATCGCACACGACGTAGCAGGTAGGCTAAGCCAGATAGCTAACGTTAGCTGGCTAGCTAGCAAGCCATCCTGTGAACACACCGAGATGACGATCGCCATAGCTATCGTTAGCTAGGGCTGGTTCGGTGAAAAACGCCACCAACACAAATTATTAAATCAGAAAGAAATAGGAATCTTACCTTCCTGAGTTTAATATGCTCAGTGGTAGGACGGAGCCAGGCCCAGTCAATATAACACCGCACAATGGTTACTGCTCTGCAGCTATTTGCTCAATGCAAGCTGTGCTGACAGTAGCTCCGCTGGCTAGCTAACCTCTCTCCCTGAAGTACTCAGCCAGCTAAGCGTTTAAATTAGACACAGCTCGGCTTCTCCCCACTCCTCCAGCGTCCTTCTTGGAACAAGCGGTTCGTAGGTTAGAGAGATAAAACGTTAGGAATAACGTTACGATAAAGCTGGCCGCCTCCTCGGCTATAATTTGATTGTGTTTTGATATGAGCAGTCCCGTGTTTCTCAGCTTGAGATCCAGGTCAGTCTTTCGTAGCCTGCCAGAGAGTGACACCGAATCCGTGACGTCACATCGCCCAGCGGACTCCCCCTTTTCCCAGAAATTACGGAGGGCTCAGTCTTCCCTCCCGTGGGTCACAAAACAGTAAACTGTGTTTATTTGGGAATAATTTACTTACAAAAACAGATTCAGAGACCGCAAATAAGAAAATACAGATAATAAACGGCTTTAGTTTTAGATATAGACTAAAGATGAATAAATGTACCATGGATTTCCATTTTTGTAAAGTAAACATTCTCGAAGGTGCACTTGTATAAGGCGTGGCATTAAGACAACAAAATGAAATATAACCAATTTTTTTGTTTGTTTTCTTTAAGTTAATGTGTCTGAACTTGAAAGTTTGAATTGCATATGCGGTCGTACTAAATTGACTTAGCACCATCTACTGGCAAACTATAGAAGAAAACCCCGCTGTAAAGCCTTTTTGTTAAACAAGGTTCACATTCTAATAGAACAATACATTTTGTCAATTTCAGTGGCAAGAGTAAAAGTCAAAGTAAAGAGAGTGCGTAACATTAATTTTTTTTTTCTCCCCCAAGTACCACACCTCAACTACATATCCCTGACGAAATAAGTGGACCAGATAGTACAGTATATAAATTCAACGATGTTCCTGAAGTGCCTGGATACTTAATGTAAAGGAAGTTACATTTGCCGTTGCCACATCACAGTATTTCACGAATGATCACTATTGGAGGCCTATTCCACAGGCTGTCCTTACAGGTGTCGTTTTCTCCACACACCCAATTACTTAATTCTCACAGGATTAGAACTACACAAATAACAGTCACCATTTTAAGAGTCTTTATTTGTCAAAGACAAGCGTCCACATTCACATAACATTCTTGTATCTACTTTTCACAGACCAATTTACAGAATAGCTAAGAAATTTTACAGATCTGTACTCTCTTTATGTAACTTCTGTGTTTTTAGATGAACAATCGATCCACCTACTCTGCTTCATGTTTTCAATGTCTTCCAATAATGATTAAACAGAAGGCCCATTCTCTAAACATGCGTAACACAGAGCATGGTGTTGTGGGAATGATCTTTGCTTGGGTTCAGGCTTGTAACACATTTAATTAAACTATGGCGACAAATATTTTCCGTAATTCACATGTATTTCCTACTTTTGAATTATTGATGTAATGCTATTCTTTAGTACAGGACTGGTAACATTTTTTTATTACATCACACTGAGAGGACTTCACATGGAAACCTCTTGGTGTTCCACTTAATGCACACCTTCAGTGTTTCAAGAGAAGACTGTGGGCAACTACAAAATCACCCTAATTTTAATCATGAAACTCCACTATAGCACAGATTTTGACAGAACTTTCTAAAAAAAAATTTTTTTTAAATCCATCCATTTACTATGCCACTACCTCTCACCATATTCCTTTCAGATTATCAACCTGGTTCACTGTATCTATTTTAAACCAACCAAAAAACAAGGAAATTACCCTTTAGGGACTGTTATTCAGCCAGTTCTGGAGGAAGCAGACTATACTGTGGTACATCAACCTTACAGTGCACTGCAGACAGCACAGAGCTCAAATTCACAAAACTTCCTGAGAAAGATCACAAGCTGAGGTAGGGGACCATTTACGATAATATGGTCATATATTACAAATGTATTTTTTTTCTCAGTGAAAACATTGGAGCTCTTGAGAATTTTAAACAGCAGATGTCAGTGAAGAAATGCAGACATTCTAGGTGAATTTTACAGCTGTTAAGGTCTGAAATTCTGGATATTTCCATCTACATGCACAAGTTTATAACAGTGCATATGCTGTAGCAATGGGCAACTGCAGTCAGGTAAAATCTGACATTCCAAAGATTATCATTCTGAAACCATCGCTAACATAATTGTGCATCGCCCCTAAGAACAGCTTTCATTACTCAGATATATGTAAAGTTCAAAAAGACATTAATTAAAAAATATGCATCTCTTAATGCTTTCAATAAATAACTGCTGACTGCTGGAGATGAGTGCTCGTAAAATCCCTGAGCAGTGACTGCAGCCAGAGGCCTGTTATTCTCCGCTTAGCCAGTCATCATCTCTGAGCGTTTTGGACAGGAAGTAGTGCAGAGGAAGTGAGTCTCTAAATGGGCACTACTGCCGTGTCCCAGGAGATACGCCGGGAAAGGCACATTATCCGTCTCCACGGAGCACAATTTACCATCCGGGAGCAGCTTCAGTACAGCTCCTCCACTTTACTGCAGGGGGAGAAAACATGAACACAGAATTCATTTTTTACTATCTGAGACATGCTCTTTAAACTACCGTCACAGGTCTCAATCACATTCATGACATGAAAGGAGGTTGCATGGTATGAAGTACGCTGGAACTAAGTGAAGATTTAGTTGTTGATTTATAAGAATTTCAAGACAGTGGAATGCCTATCAAGAAGTTACGGTGACAAAACACGACATTTGTTAATAAGAAAATAGGTTACAGGAATATTTTTTCACCTGTGTGTAAAATGATTTCACCTGTTTTTACATTAGTTGGCATCCAGTCTTCACAGCTTTGTCAGGCTCCTCCTGCTCTGGGTGCATAAACAATAGAGATGGAGATAAATGCTTTGACTTGAATTAACTGAAATACTTTTTTTACTTGAGCATGAGACCTTTTGTTACTTTTAATGGCCCACTGCGCGGTGCATGTTGCTTGCTGTGGTATGATTATCAGGTCCCCTTACCTTTGGTTTCCTGAGACATCTCCTCCGGAGCCTCTGAAGGTTCTGTTGCTGTGGATACGATGGCCTCCGCTTCTTCAAGCACCGAGGCTGGCTCCGCGTCCTCAGACAGAGACTCAGCCTGCTGGGGGTCCTCCGGCAGAGCCGTCTCCTGCTGCTCCGCCACCGAGGCTGGCTCCGCGTCCTCAGACCGAGACTCAGCCTGCTGGGGGTCCTCCGGCAGAGCCGTCTCCTGCTGCTCCGCCACCGAGGCTGGCTCTGCGTCCTCAGACAGAGACTCAGCCTGCTGGGGGTCCTCCAGCAGAGCCGTCTCCTGCTGCTCCGCCACCGGGCTGGGCTTCACGGTGCTCTCTTCCCCCGCCACCACGTCTTCTGCAACCTGATCCTCCAGCCCAGCAGGGGGCGCTGCTTCTGCGCCAGACGCAGCCCATGCCGCAGGGCCCGCCGTAGGCTCCAGGTGCAGCTCGTGCAGGGCTGGGGAGGGCAGTGTGATGGCAAGAGTCGGCATGGCGATGGGAATGCCGCCTCTCTCCCCGCCAAGGTCAGACGGTTCCTCCGCCCCGGCTACCTCCGCTGCCGTGGCAACGGCCGGCTCTTCGGCCTGGGAGTCCTCCTCTCCCGACGGGGCAGAATCCTCGGCCTGTTCAGCTTTCTGTGCAGCCGCTGACTCATGCTCTGTCGCCACGGCGGCTAGCGTCTCCTCGGCAACCGCCTCCAGAGAGCGATGTGCCAGGACGTCGCTCGTCCCCTCCAGCAGCGGGATCGTGTCCGTGTCCTCCGAGGGGACAGCAGGCTCTGGGGCCACCTCCAACACTCCCGCCTGGATCTCCTCTCCAGGACCTTCATCAGAACCGGCCGCTGCTCCTGCCTCCATCTCTGCCTCCACCTCCACGGGTGGAGCCTCCGCCGTGGCGGGGGGCTCTGTTACTACTGTGACCTCTTCAAGGGTGGCGGCCTCACCCGCCACCTCCGCTGGAACATCCTCAGGCTGCCCCACGGGGGTAGCCACGGCCTCTGCAGGCACGACTCCCTTCTCCCCCACCTGTAGCTCCTCCTCCAGGGCCTTAGGCTCCTCCCCCACCTGCAGCTCCTCCTCCAGCACCCTGACCGAAGCAGCAATCGCACTGTCCCCCACGGAGGCAGCGGCGACCTCCACGGAGGCTACCGCCATCATTTTCACAGCACCCATCATGTCTCCCACTGAAACAGGAACAACCACCCGCAGGTCAGCCACCGCACCCTCTCCTAACTGCTCCGCAATCGCCACGACAACTTCTTCACCATTATAATATGTCAGCCCCTGTGACTCTGATCAGTATGCTGTAAAACTGGGATGACATGTTGTTCCTCAGGGATTGTGTAATTTTTGTCTTGCCAAAGCGACATCATAGTGGTCACTGCTTATGGTACAGTCAGAATAATATACATTACGGTATTGAAAATACACATTTCCGAGTGACCGTTTGTAAATATAATTTTTGAATAAGCCAACACTCATCTGCAGGTGTTATTTTCATTGTAATTTTGCCCTGTATTTGTCAAACTTTGTTTGTACGTACCAGACAGAAGCCATTTCTGCAGCACCACCATAGACGTGATCAATGCTAGAGACATTTGAAGGCTAAAATGCCCTGGGGGATAAGAAAGTGTCACACCTGCACTTACAGATCAATAAAGGAGAAATGACCGAATTCAGACGTCTGTGGTCTGATAAAATTCTGCCAATAAAAACTACCTAGTGAATGTAGTGTAATCACTAAATTGCAGGAGAGGCACTACATTCTAAAAATACCTTGAAGTACTTTCATAATGGAGTCCTTCCAATTATACTCTAGTTAGGTAATTCTGCAATTCTGCCATGATTATAAATTACACTGGTGTATCATGTGCTTGTTTCTGAAAGTTGACATTCTGAATTCCCCTTTAAATAACACATCTTGGCTCAGCTCGCATTTCTGTGATAACAGGAGTGCTTCCTCAAGTGTGCTAAAAGTATTTTGTAAAGGCACACAGAATACAGAAGGATAAGCCACTGGCACATCTATTGGCTACAAGGCTGTCACTCAGGAGGAAGGGGGAGGAGATATAGGTCCACAGTGATTCTCAAGGCCTTTCAAAGGAGAGGTGGGGAAGACGTGGCAGCACTGTCAATCAAAAGATCTCAGCCAATTAGGTGCACAATGTCCAGCGTTACAATGTCCCTTACTTTCAATTTGATTGCAAATTTATATCCATTTAACAGGGGTGTCCAATCTTATCCAAAAAGGGCTGGTGTAGAAGCAGGTTTTTTTTCTTTTAGGCCAGCATCAAGGCACAAGATTCTACTCAAGGTCTTGACTGTAGACCAGGATTAGTTAGTTGCACTGGGTGACCAGCACCCCCACCGGCCCTTTCTGGATAAGTTCAGACACACCGACACAGAGCACGACCTGCCAGTGCCCCCTGCTGGGGGTTTGTGGGATCGGCCAGGTGGTTCCAGTCAACTAGACAGAAACCCAAACAAAACTACACCCAGTTGAGTTTGAGATTTGTAAACTTTAGATGCTCTGGTTTTAACTGGAATCCCTCCCGCTCATTTAAAAGCTTGTGCTTTTAAATGTACAACTGAACCAGTTAAATTCATTAAAAAGGCATACGATTTTACTTTTTAACCCCATATTCAAACTGGATAACACTCTGTGGCCCATTTTAAAAGAACTTTACGTCCCATAACACATTTTTACCCTCCTTTGTAAAAAATTAAAACTGCAGTTTTCAGAAAACATCTACAGTGTTTTGGCTCATTTAAGAGCAAGTGGAAACAGAAACTTCACCCACGTGGAATGAAAGGCAAAGTGTGGGATACAGGGAAAAACTGGGAACGCTGGGAATAATGTGGGAGGCTACTGCAAACTCCTGGGAACTCCTATGAGCAGCAAGCAGGATGAGGCGGAGGTGGGGGAATAACTGGGAAAAGCAGGACTCTAAATTCGGTTGGATTCTAAAAATGACCATTTATCAGGATGTTATTTTTTCCTACATGGAACCAACTGTGATAAGTTTTGAGTCATACAGCGATAACCACATGATTCCAACATCAGTGAGGTACTTTGTTCAGGTAATACTGTGGAAGGACTCGTTTAAATAAAAATGAACAAACTGCTGAGAAGGTGCTTTTTAATTTCCATTTCTTGAACCAAAGCTCATCACACATTTTGAACATTGATTCATTGATCAGGTTCTCATACAATCAGATTTCAATAATTCCAAACAGGAAACACTTCTGTCACCTAATCATTAAAATGCAAACAGGCAAAGAGGGAATGCATCCATATACCCAAAAGAGACCCACAATTATGAAAGATTAAAGACAGCAAACAGTGTCATCATAGCCGTTAAGTGGCTTGAACTCCCTTATTCCACAATTAAACGTTATAGCTGGCCAAGGTAGCAACGTCAACTATGATACAAAATACATTAAAGTGATACTGCGTGGGTTTTTAAATGCAATGTCCCCTTTGCATGAGTTTCACAGTTACAAGTAAAAACTACACCGTAACAGTTCTTAGCGCATGGAAGAAAAAAAAACTCAGCCTCAGCGGGTTATCTAAAGATTTAACGAAAATGACAAATCACACGGCTCTACCAACATGGATGGATGCAGTGGGCATGGAGTACGGCAGAGAAGCACAATTTTAAGGCCTAACCGGAGAGGGCGGTGGAGGAGAGTGGAGAAGCAGCTGGTGGAGCATCAGTGGCTGGTTGTAGACAGAAATACTGAACAGTCAGAAGAACCTCATGACTGCAGGTGCAGCGTTTGGCTTCTGAGGTGGTAAGGCTGGTAAGGTTTGAGTGTTCTCTATTGGATTCTCATGAAGGTAGATTGGCTCAGGTCTGTAAACAGCTGTTGAGGGTTGAGCAACAGTTTGTGGGAGGAGGAGGAATCTGGAGTAACTGACAGGTTTTGGTCACATTTCACAATAAGATTCTGCAGAGTATTAAGGAACAGTCTCCAATGTTCTGTAAGTGTAGTGTTCATTACCATAACCTGCAAGAAAGCCTGAGGACAATTTTTATCTTTGTGGATTTATTTATTTGTTTTTGCATTTATCAGAAAAGAGGTTGAAGCACGCTCAACATGCCCGGATGGTGTGCAAACCCGTTCTCTCCTCAGAAGAGTGAGGTCAAGGTTGTACTTTCAGCAATCATGGAAATCTTACCCCCAAATTTTAACGTGTCCCTCTATACAAGGCCGCCTATCAAAATTTTCAAAAATTTTGAAACAATTTAAAATTCCCGGGCCACGGAGTAATACTTCAAACTGTACTTGAAACAACCAGTTTGGGAGGAAAAATAACACACAACTGCCTACATTGCATTGCACTAAACCCACTTTCAACAGTTTCTGATCTCCTAAACAACCGTATAAATGTAGAGTAAAGAGGCTTTCAGGAGGTCTGTTCAGAACAGGAATGAGTGGAGCCCTAAACTAAGGGTGCATAGTACTGGTTAACCTCTGCAACTTATTGTAAAATGTTACATGGGCTGGGGGAGGGGGTGGGGGGGTGGGGTGTGTGCCTCTTCTGTATCGCTGTGAACTCTGAACTCTGACCCTGGGCCCTAGGCGGCGGGGGCCTCTGTCGCGGCCTCTGGCGCCGGCTCAGGGGCCGTACCGGTGGTCTCTGCCGGGGCGGGGGCCGCCTCTTCAGCGGGGGCCGGTGCCGCGTCCGCCGCGGGAGCCTCTGCTACCGCCACAGCCTCGACCGCGGGGGTCGCCTCGGCAACCGCCGCCTCTGCTGGAGCCACCTCCTCCGCTACAGCGGGGGTCGCCTCGGCAACGGCTGGCGCCGCCTCCTCTGCAGCAAGAGGTGCTGCCTCAGCGACGGCAGGAGCCGCCTCCTCCACGGCCGCTGGAGCTGCCTCCGCAGGCGCCGCCTCGACGGGGGCGGCGGCCTCAGCGGGAGCCGCCTCGACGACGACCGTTTCCGCGGGAGCGGCCTCGGCAACCGCAGCCTCCGCTGGAGCGGCCTCTGCAGGCGCTGCTTCCGCGGCAACGGTCTCCACGGGAGCGGCCTCGGCAACCGCGGCCTCGGCCGGAGCTGCCGCCGCTTCTTCAACAACCACCGCCTCAACGACCGTCGACCCTGGAAGGGCAACAAAACAACAACACTAACCCTAGTGAGATACGGTCTGTGCTGTGGCTGACCAGGCTGCAGTGCTCTGAGAATGTCCTGCCTGGCTAAGGCTAACGTAGAGGGGGACCAGCAGCAGGTTTAAATTCCCTACAAAGTCCATTAGAAAAGCTCACAGTTAGCATGGGCGAACACTGGTCTAAAAAGACACTTAAATATAGTTTACACTTATTTTGAATCCATTTATGCTCCAAAGAATTACCTAAGTTTTATATTTCCTTTGTCATGGCATTTATAAACAGGTTTCACCCTAGCCTCCCAGCACACTACACAGCCATGTAGCCACAAGAAATAAGGCGACTGTTTCTCCAGCACTTTGAATGCACAGCAGCGACACCCACTAGCAAGTCATGAACACACTGGAATAAAACGTCAGCAGGCAAAAACAAAGTGTGAAAATTCAACTCATTACTACAAAGCGCACATGCACGTTCAAAGAAAGAAAAAAGGACAAAGTGTTTGGAGAAATTAAACCAGAGCAGTAGACATGCAAGAGTACAGACTGTAAGGCTGACCATCACCACTGAGCTACCAGTACCTGTAGTTCTAATAAGATGTGTCCAGCAATTGAGTGAGGAGGCCTAATTCCAAATTGGGAGCTTTGAACAAACGGTCACACGAAAAAATACAGAAAGAAATGTGAACATAAGAATTTTAACATAACTTGACAGGAAGGATTTCCAAAACAAGAGGGTTTGCAACTAATGCTCAGGTAAGAACTTCAATAAAGATCAGAATTTTTATTTATTTTATTCAATTAATTTTAAGGGGTCGCAGATAAAGAAGGATTTCCGCCATTTCTCTAGCAGAGTGCAACCGTAGGGTAAATGGGGACATCTGTGTACAAAGCTGAGCGGTTCAGGCGCAGGCCCACTCGCCCAGCGAGATTAGTGTATACGCGAGTGTCTGAGGGAGCAGGGACAGACCGCACGGGGGGGGCGAGGGGGAGGGACAGACCACGGGGCGGGGGAAGAGACACATCGGTGCTCTTAGACTCAGGTGAAAAGACCAACAGTGCAACAGCCACAAATGACTGTTTCAAACAGCGACGGCCAATCAAACGTGTACGCACAAACAGTCACTGTTTTTCAGGAGGGAAAAGTGCAGGGGAATTCTAGCCTGCTGAAAACCCCGTTACATATTACAGCCAGTTATGCACGGATTCAACAAAACATTAGAATGACCTGAGACACGACCCCCATCACATTTTAAATTTTGATGGCCTTGTCGTTACAAAAGAAATACCAGCACCCAAAGGGTTACTTTGGTCCATCTTCAACATTTCACCCAAAACGAATCGAAAAAGCAATTTGTACCATGTCGGGACTCAACCATTACTCAGAACAGGGCTCCACCCCAACTAAGAATGCAGGTGAGAATGATTAATGCAAAGCCTACATAAAGCTGAATAAGTGGAGTAAGTGAAAGTTCAAAAAGGAAAAGCAGTTGTGTTCATGCCAATGTGATTTACTGCCCATATTCACTCAACATCAAGCAGAGGACTTCAGACACATGCAACAGCCCTCAGGAGAGAGAAGCCCTACTCACCCTCTGCTGCACCTGGAAGAAATCAGGAGAAATTTGGTTGAAAACAAAAACTTGTTTAACATTGAGATACACGGTTGATTATTTCATAAGCCTTTTCCACCCATCCCTGTGTGCCACTGGAAATGCCCAAAGCCACATGCCCTCTGCACTGGTCATCCGGAAGTTACACAAGGTAACAGGACTGCACCTCGGATCTTTTACTGAAAACAAAACCAGCTTTGTGTTCAATTTGCCTGCAGCTCTGAGTAATAATCAAGATAATTGTTACAGTGATGCAGACTCGGCCTGCCACAATCACTTCTGCTTCAGACCAAAACAAGGACCAGAACAGAAATAAGTCCCAACATCTGACTTCTGATCCACAAGGATGTGGAAAAATATGCACTTCGAACTGGCTCAGGGAAAGGACAGGAAGCTGAAGATTAGCAGCTAAAGATAAATGTCTAAAATGGTGAAGAGGCAGGGGTGCATCTGGCTGAAAGATATGGAAAAAAAAAATGGAGGAACCGTGAACCAGCACAGAGTCCTGATCAGCACCGCGCCTCTCATCCAATCACCGGGCTCAAGAGGACGCCAAGGTGTCCACAGACCCCGCCCAATCACACCCAGCCCCCGGCCGGCATTCCAAACTGCAGGGACTCCATTTATAGAAGTCCGCGTGATTAAGGGAAAGGGTGGGGTCGTGGGGGGAGAAGTGCGTAACTGCTATTAGCCGCTAAATAAGCACAGGAGTCCAGCACGCATGGCCAAGCAGAACGCCCAGCTTACTGACCCGCTGCACACGCCGCACCCATCCCACCCCCTCCCCTACCCACCACCCCACCGCCCCAATCCCACCCCACCCTACCCTACCCTACCACCACCCCACCGCCCCAATCCCACCCCACCCCTACCCACCACCCCAATCCCACCCCATCCCCAACACCACCCCCCCCCCCTTCTTCTCGTCCCCCCCTCTCCATCAGGCACGCACATTTATCTCACATAGGCCAAACCCCCGGGGCTAATCTTTTTAAAATAAGGAAGCTTACGACCAAAGCCCTTCAGCGGCTTCGCAAAGGTGTTTCAGGCAGCGCGCCTTACGAGGAGGGGGGGGGGCGTTCAAATAAACACCACTGCTGCACGGTTTCAATGTGAACTTCATTTGTGCACGAGTAACTGGTCCTCGACACCTATGACGCCTTGCGCAAGCCTTGTTTTTCCATTTCTTTTTAGTTCAATTAATACCCGATAATAATCAAGCCTGACAGTCCGATTACTGAGTCTCTAATCTCATTCAGCCAGTTCATTCCATCCTGCTGACTTTCAGTGGCTCAGTTCCCAACCCCTCCTTGCCAGCAACAGTAACCGGCATGTTTGTGCTCGGGGGAGCAAAAAGACAATTAGGGTGGTAGAGTTACGAGTTTCGAGGCAGGCAGACTGTACCCCCATTACCACCCCCTGTACCCCTTTTTTCACCCCCGTACCCCAGCCCAACCCTGCCCAGCGCTGGCATGCCGGACTCACTGGGCTCTGCTGGACTGCTGACTTCTGCCACCTTCTCCTTGCCGCTTATGGTCCTGTAGGCCTGTGGGGAAGAAGGGAAGAATTCACCGGAACGTTCCAGACCCCTTCATGCACTGCACTGCTTACCACCTGCATATCAAACACTGTGGTATGGCCAACACTTCCCATATGCAGTACACCAGCTCCCTCCCACACGACCGCTGCATGGAGGAGGGAAACGTTGTGCTGAAACTCGAGGGACCAATAGCATTGTGCTTAGCTGGAGTTTAAACCTCAGGTTTAGACCCCCCAGACCACAGAACTGCATCACAGCTGGAGCGGCTATTCCTCATTACACAGCAATAGAACGCCGTTCCAGGTGTGGTAATGCAGTTGTGTGTTCTAGGGCATTAAACTCCAGCTAGGCGTGCTGCCGTTGACCCGAGAAGTTTGGAAGCGGGCGTTCAGTTCGGAACGCTTCCTCCGAGGTGCCAGAAGGGGGCGCCACTCACATATACTGCGGCGGCGGTGAGGGAGCCTCCGCCGATGATGTAGTACACGATGTTCTGCCCGGAGCCCCCGGGTATGCCGAAGGACATGGACCGCACTGGAACCACTGCGGGACAGAGAGGGAGGGGCAGCTTAACAGCCAGGAAGTGACATCAGGGCAGGAAGTGACACCACAGCCAGGCCAGTGCCACATTCCCAGCACAAAGCCCAATTCATATGGTTTAGTGCAGTGACCTCAAACTGCTGTGCCGGGGGGCCACAATGCCCAAAAATGCCAACAAGTTGTTAAACTATAACCACAAAACTAAATACATAATACATTTATGTACACAATGGATTTAAAATGACTAAACATTTGCATTTTCTGACCTCAATTTCCAGCTTAAGACTTTCAAAATTAAGCTTAAAAACTTTGAAAATTCAAATGGCACACCCTACCCAACCCCATGACAGAAGTACCAGAACAAGTTTGTTACTCACAAGGGAGCAGAGAAACATGGTACAATTGATCTGCTTTAACCTGTCAAGGATTCTCTGGGGTTATTGGATTGTGAAGAATGCATTTAGGCATCCATAAATACAACTGTCCAAGCTCATTGGCTTCTGCACAAACACCTTCTAATCACCGTGAAAACTCACTACAGCAATGAAAACCGTTGCCAAGTTCAAATATAAATATTACGCAAATCAATTTCATTAAAGGGACTTGACAAACAGGGCAAAGCTTCAAGTTTGCATAAAACAAACACAAATCGGTAGAACTGAGCTGCTGATGCAAAAACAGTTTTATTCCATTTTGTTAAAATACACGAGATGATTATGATTTTGGTTTAGAAAGCTCTAAAGTCCGATAAATGTAAAAATGGACTTACAAAAACAACAAAGCACTTCAAATTTGAAAATCCATTTTGTAATTAAAATTGAAAAAAATCTAAATATAAAATCAGGCACGTTAAATTTATTTGTTTATTTATCGACTAGGGTGGAATTGGCAGACCGCAATAATACTGGATTTTCATATTAGCATAAGCTAGGCTACGGTTGAAATGGAAATCAGTCGTCGGACACCAGATTTTTCTTCAGAGTGATACAGTATATTCTTAAAATGCAAGCAATTTTTTAAAATTTTCAAACCGCTTTGTAGGCTAATTGCAGGTACGGACCAGAGACTAAAAAATAGATACGGGCCTATACATCGTACAATTTATAACTGATTAAAGTAAACATGAAAATATTTAACCGAACTCATCCAAATGTTTTCCAGTCCGTTTAAAAACAACAGTAATAAATACGTTTAGATAAATAACAGTAATTTAGTTCTATTGCCAAGTGAGTGTGTCTGTGTCTTGCGCAGGAGACACGCCCACCCAGCTGAATGCGCTTTTTCTACTGAGGGACACCGGAGACAGACAAACAAAGAGTATAGCGGAGACTCATTTTCTCACGCAAATAAACCCTATCGCTCGTCTAATCGCATTCCAATAATTAGGCTGTTGACACCGTTGTTATTTATATTTGTAATCAGTTAAGCAGCCTCGGATGTCAGAGGTAGAAGACTGGGTATGTGCCGCGGCAGTGGATTACAACATGACACCTCTCTCTCAGCAGCCCGGGGATCAAATATGGCCGCACAGAAGTGTGCATTCAATATAGGGCTGTTTGCACAAGAAAATGCACGTGGAGACCCGGCCCCATTTTCCAGTTACGTAATCTCCTCAAAGATGGTTTCCAGCTCGTCAGCAGGCCACTGCCATATTCACCTTGTTGGGTCTCGGCCCAAACATTTGCTGTGCGGTCAAGACAAATTTTCAGAAATCCCACCCAAATTTATAGGCCAAACCGAATAAAATTCATTTAAAAAATAATCGAAACATGTATGACGCATGCAAGCAAACCATGTCTGCTATTCCGCACATATCCTATATAGCCCTAGCCTGTATGGTCCGTCGCGCCAGGCGCAGGATATTTCCAAAGTTTAATATCTTGAAAGTACATGGCCTATGAAACAAAATTTCATATCTGAATTATTTAGTCTCGTGGACAGCAAAGACTAGCTTCTGAAAACAAAGGAAAATGTATTTGTTCCAATTAAAACCCTCACGGTGCCAAGTTCTTTTCAGCTTTAGTACTGATTGACAAACAAAATAGAATTTCGAAAAACAAAAATGTGTGCGGGGATTGTTTGTACATTTACTTCACTTGGAGATGAAAGCATAAATGAACGCAATAATGTTAATGGGACATTAGAGTCTTTGTACTGATTAAAGTCTTTAATGCCAGGTTCGTTGTATGCGCAATCATGGTTGGATTTTGGAAACTGTTTTTCGTGTTTCCCCTACAGCAGACGAGAGAGAACAAAGTTTAAGTTTAACTAATCGAAAATTCCTTTGTCCCGTATGCAGACCTATACATTCTTTATGCTCTCTATACATAGAGCTCGGCCAACTCGTTTTCTCACACGTGAGCAACAAGAGACACTCCACCATCTTACCCACCACTTTTAACAAAGGTCATAGATTCCATTTTCTCGTGGCTATAACACAAATTTAACACATAAAACTTTACGTCTTCTAGTTAAAACTAGTAGATGCATCGTAGTACAACGTGGCAAAAAGAAATTCTGTGGAGAAAATAGCGCCTCTTTTGACCAATTAGCCAGATAGCCAACCAATTATTAATCTTTCCGCGTGTGCTAGTTACTTTTTTTGCGAGAAGCGTTGAGAACAATTTATAAATGTTAAGGTTCGACTACGTTTCCTCGGTTATATTGAGTTTCCACGGAACAGTTGTTTCTTTGTTGCAACTAGCAGCGCATCACCAGTCAAGACTGTCGTATAAAAAAATTAATAATGGTACTTCCCCTTTAAACGTGTTGTGTAACATTCAATTAAATTGTTGCAAAGCCATTCTCTTCGAAGCAAGTGCAGCATCGGTGCACAGTTATGATGTTTTATAGTAAAATAAACCTATGACCTTCAAATATTTCCTTTCTTGGTCTAAAAATCCATAAAATAAATAGTATACTATGAACCATCACATGCAATTAGGCTGCTCTTGTTTTAAGACAACTAATTATTCGAAAAAAGTATTACATTTTTACCATTTTTGGATAATGGTGTGACTGTCTTCCTTGCCAAAGGCCCAAGTCTTTGCCAGGCCGTTCTGCAGAGAAACATCGCTGATCAGTCCAGTGGACAAAACTACACCGTGCGCTTCGGTAGAGGCTCAATGAATGGTTGTCGTTTGCAACGAAATCCAGCTTTGGCTGGCTGACTAGCTGCAAGCTCGCCAACTCCCCCTCTTAAAACGTCACACAGCACAGGGAAAAGGTCATATAAACACGTGATTGTACGGCAAACATTGCGAGACTTTTCAACTTTTGACTACATTCATTTTTTTAAGCAATTAACATCATTTAATTGTATATTTTAATTGGACATTGGGGTAATGACTGTAAAAGATGGCTCGCCGTAAACATCCCAACAGATAATGTATCAAGAATTGCACAGAGCAGGGGGCGTGGCATTGGGATTATTTCCAATAATAATTCCGGGATATTGTCTTTCCCATAGTATTTTCACAACTTCTTGTCTTTTGAATTACTATAACCCTACTTTAACCGTACATCTTATGTTTCGAAGGAAAATAAGGTACTGCTTCAGATATCCTGCGTCAGAAGTAATCAGTGTCAGGCTGTTTCGTTGACACAGCAAATGACGTCAAAATGGGAAAACACTGATTTTAGAGCTATCATTCAGAGTGATCTAATGAATTTGCAGGTGTTATTCGTGTCAAATAGGACAGCGCTACTTCCATTGTCTCCATTACCTGTGACAAAGAAGAGACACGCCCCCCTGATATATTTAAGGGATTAGGGCTTTCTAGGCTACTTTAAACTAAGCAACTACTTTAAACTAAGCAAGAGCGTGTAAAATGTATTATAATTACATAAGTCGTTTTAATGACTGATGACGTTTACTGGCTTAAGGGGGATCGGAATTCAGAAGCCAATTTGGCGCTATTGTAAAGAAGAGCGAGCTCGGTTTAACAGTCCTTAACTTGCAGAAGACATGCATGCAACACCTGCATCCATTCGGTCAAGCCCTATTATCTGGCTACCGCCATTTTTATTGTTAACAAGTCCTTAGTTACCATAACTCTCTCTGGCCCTATACTCTGTCATGTTTAATTGTATTAAAATAGGACATCAGTTCTTCACACCAATGTTATGAATTAATCAAATCACAAGAACAGGACAGTGAAAAAATCAGCTTTGTGAAACACAAGAGTATTTGGTGGGCCTACTGCCTTTCCTCCCTGTTTGCCAACATGTCCACATTTATAATTTCATACCATCACACAGTGGATCACCTGGAGCTCCTGTGTGTGTCAGTGTGAAATTAATATTATTGCATCCATTTTCATAAAATACAGTTGTTTGTATGCATACATGTCAACTATTTTGTTTTTGTATAAACCTGTTGGATGGAAACTATCTTTAAAAGACTGCCTATATGCCATGTGTCCCTCGTCATCAATCATTTCCAAAACGCGATACTCACCTCCTGTGTCTGAATAAGTTGCTCTTAAATGAGCATGTTCCCAAGTATGGTGATCTTCAGAAATATAAGAAAATTCTATTTTCCCAGTCAGATGTACATGAACAGGGTTCTCTAAAACTGACACCAGACACCTAATATATTACAGCAGTAAAAGTCACTGTCAATTATACGGCGTGTAAAAACATAATTTTTCAGTTTCCTTCTGACATCTACCAAAAACAGTGGGCTTCTGATTGGTTGGCACATCCAATTGAGGCACATGTGCCCAATGCAATGACCCAGCTAGCTCCAGGATACCGTACAGAGTGATGTGCCTTAAAGTCAGGCTCAGATCCTGACCACACAGTAGCCCAGGAGATCTATGTGGCAAAGCACAGTCCATGCTATCGCCCAGAGGAAGGAGATCCAGCCAGCCAGCTATTCCTGCAATCACATCGCTCACGGGCAAACTTCTGTTTGATGGAGCTTCTGCAGCCTTTCAGTATGACCTGTGCTAGTTCTGCAGTAGCCCTGCTCAGTCACCGTGCAGCTTGGCTGGTGGACTGCAGCGTGTGTAGCAGCAAACGGGGGGGGGGGGGGTGTGCTTTTCAGAGTGTTAGGAAATGATACAATGAGGGGACGGGCCTAAAATTACCACGGAGCAAATGTAAAAAGGGAAGAAGAGCAAAAAACCTTGTCAAATAAGGAGAATGAACAGTCTGAATGTCTGTAGAGAATATATTTACAACATTTATTTAATACATAACACGGAACAGATGCCCTGACCACAAATAGCCAGCAAATATACAACAGAAAACAAATCAGGCATTCACAGGAAAACAGGCCCCTGCCACACTTTCACCTCGACACCGGGGACTTCTTTGTCCTGTAAAAAGAGGGAAAGTACAATTACCATATTCAATCCGCACTAATAACAACAACAAAAAATTAATCATTCTTTTACTGTTCATATGACAAAAAACATCATTAAGAAATCATTCTGAATTCATAATTTATGTGGTTCAAACTCACTGGAGTAACACTCACTTGCCAGAATTACTCAAGTCCATTCCTCCTTTTATACTCCTGTACGTCTTCGCTGTGCTGCTTGAAAAGCTATGGAAAATGATACTTCATGGTTATTTAAGGAACTTCCCATTTTTATTACAGTTAACAATACAAAAGGTAAACTGAATTGATGAATATTTTTGGGGAACAATGAGAACCTTACGTCAATGTACATGGGTTGCTGTCATGTATCTCCTATATAAGCACAACACTCGACCTAAATCAATCCTAAATTAAGCCTACTTGGAAACCCAATAGGAAAACCAGAGCTTTCACTTGCAAGACGTGAAATGGCTGTCAATGAGACAAGAGAAATCGTAAGAGATCACACGTGGCTAGCCTATGCTTTTACAGCCGAACTCCTCTAAAAACGTGCACTGATAAAAAGAACTAAGTAATAAAGGTCATGGTGATGCATATTGCAAAATACATAAATTATATGTACAATTTCTGAAAAGTTACATTACCAGTCCCCACAGAGCAACGGAACTCCCGAATGCCAGACCCACGCGCAACCAGTTGGGGTTGGTGTAGTCAGGCTTTGCAGCAGTGTAAGCTGAACGGGCAGCCGCTGAAAATGAGAGAAAACAATTGCACAATTTAATTATCTCTCATTTAAACGAGTACGCTCCATGTTCACACATGTGAAATGGTTAAACAGACAATACGCTAATATTTACTATTGTAAACACATCAGTTGCCCTTAGTTAGTTAGTCTACATTGATAGGCTACGTAGCTAGCGGTTGTTGTCCAGTCAGCTAATTCGGCCCATAAATAGCAGGTTTTTTGAGAGTAGGAATATCTCACGTTAGAATATATTTTCTGGTTGAGTATTCGAACAAGAAATGTTAAATCTTTTGTTTCATCTGCATGGCTTAGTTTTCAGAAGACTTTAGCTCACAAGTTCGCTAGCTAATACTAGCTTGCTAATGTTATCTAACTTTAGGCTTAGACGCCCGTTACCTTGCTATGTTATTTATTTAATTTATCTACTAGTTTACTGGTAGCAAGTATGTGCCTCAAAATCTGCAGATCTATATGTGACATGTGCATGGTTGAGAAAATATCTCAATGTAAACCGCTCGTTGATTAAAACTTAGCTAGACTGACATCGTCCCGGTGTTACATTCAGCTAGCCTGCTAGCTAGGTAGTCCCTCGTACTTTGATATTCAGGGAAGGTCAGGACTGACCGGGCCTAGTTAGCTAGCTAAGTTAGTTTGATTTTCAGTTACCTAGCAAGCTAAATTAACTGTGATGCATGCCATTCATAATGATGATGTTATACTCACTCTTGTTGGCTGCTGTTGCCTTCAACAATGCACGGGCTAGAGGCATAATTTCAAGTCTTCAGAGTGGATATTTGCTCTATCCCCTGGTCCCACTCTGCAACAATCAGCACTCGATTAGTCGGGCTGCTGCGCACAAGGATTGGTTAAGATCGCAGAATACTTCGATACATCCTGAATACAACAAAGGGCCCGACGTAACGTTACATAATCCAAAAATACCCATTCTCTCCGTGTGCTGAGTTTTTACACCAATTAATTAATATCACCAACGATGTATCATCATAAATGCGATCATATTTCAGTTCATTTTTATTATAACACCATTCGCACGGATTACATTCCAACAGTAGGCGTATTTGTAAATAACATTCCACCCTTTGATTTTATGTTTAAAAATTATTTGCCGGACGGTGGGATGCTTGACAGAAATGTAAATTAATTATGTGTTATTTTGAGCTTGGGATTTTTTCATGATTTATTAATATTGAACAATATTTGTGTAGCTGAAATTGACCGAAATAAGGGAAAATTGTGATTTAAAAAATATATATATATAAAAATGATACTGCCAGCGTTTATACAACATGTCACAAAATCAGTTATGGCACAGGTTTGCGGTCTGCATAGGTAATTAAGCTTTAAATTGTATTGATATGGCAATGAATGCTCTGAACAGCAGTCGGATGCTTCTCTTATTGTCTTTTAAAAAGAAAAAAAAGAAAAGCAGACTTAAAATTTTAAACACCTAGCGAAGAACAAACACCACGGTGCAAGTTCTGTGATGATAGGCCATAATGTAGGAAATTGAATTCAACTGAAAACAAAATGGTTGGATGGAGAACAAAGACAGTGTAATGAATTGAATAATCTACTTTAGCTGCTCCAGTTACAAAATGGAGACAATGCAGAAGGTGAGGCATCGCATGGTCCTAGCAAAATCCTGTACTGCACATTTCTAAAGATCCAGCCCCTGTAAAGGTAATTTTACTGCACACAGATGAACAGAAGTGAACGGCTTCCATTATAGATGTGCCACAACTCCAGCCAAACACACTGAAAGCTTTTAAAGTTGCGCCCTAGCCTCTGGACTTCCCAGCTTTTCGGATTCAGACAATCTGAAACATTTCAGTAGTAAACAGATCAGCTGGAGTCTGGAATGGCAATTTTGTGGAAGATCATGAACAGGAAAACCCAAATCCTCAGTCCACGAAACAGGAAAGCTGAATCAACAATTCACAGCATTGTGCCCATTGTGACTAGAATTTAAATGACTATGTATCTGAGCTGAGTGCTGTTCATCCCCTCTGCAACATTCATGATTAGCTGTCAATCATGTTTCTTAATTGCTGTCAGTCATCGCATGAAACCCTGCAACTCAAACATTATTATGACACAAAGAACCACTCGGTGATGTGAAAATTCAAATCGTAACATTGTGTTTTTTAAATTAAAAAAAGGCTTGTATAAACACAGACAAGTTTAGTGGCAGGTATAACAATACAATTTTAACAGAATAAATAACTTATAAACTAAAGTGTGCACTAGTCTATGGCCACAGCAGGAAATGAATTCAGAGCCTACTGGCAAAGATGTGTTTCCAAACTGAATCCAGCTGGTTTGCACAGCACTGCAAATGTTTCTATGGAAATGCATTTTATACCAATTTGTAATTATCCAAATATTATTAAAACAGCCATCCGTTTTATTGTAATAATTTGAGAACATTGCATTTATGTGTGCCTTTTTATGTGTTTTGTTGCATTAAGGCAATATAAAATGTGTTTTTGGACAGGACATCCTAACCAAATTACTAGTAAAATTATCGACCTTTCATCAACAAGTCTTCCAGTACTGGAAACTACACAATTTTACCCCTCGTCATGTCACAATATGAAACAATAGATGTCTTGTGTATAAAAGAAAATCTATATATTTTAAAGAATGGATGGAAAATGCTATAATATATGTACCACCATAAAGTTTGGATTTGTGATGAAGGACAGAAAATTGGGTTTTATAAGCAATAATATATTAGTCACGGCTAACACACAAATGTCTGTTTTTTAAAAACTCCACCTTTGTTTATTACTTGTATGAATGAGTATGTTTATAAAAAGTCTTAAAGTGATTTTAAAAAGGCCCAATAATTGTATAATGCTCAGTCAAGAACTGACTTTACTTAGAATATCTTGCATAAGAATGTTGTTGAAGATCACTCGCTGTTCAGAGATATTATTTTTATATGAATGTAACTTTAATTGTGCCTGTATGACAATGGAAATATTTTTTAATAAAAATTTTAAGACACTTGCAGGGGCATAGGGAAACAGATTCTGGCTATAACAAAAGGGACGGTACGCTTACATGCGCCCTCTAGTGTTAGATCAAGTGTTGGTGAATGCATGCTTCAACGCAGGGGTGCCCGACGCAGACGCAGAGATCAGCTTGACCCGGAGGAGAAGTGAATCGGCCATTTTGGGCAGAAGGGGGCTTTCAGTCACCACGTGAGATAGGAGAGCCCGAAAGGGAGCGATCGAGCCAGAGCGAAGACTCGGAGAACAAGGGGAGAGAGAGGGAGAGAGAGACTTACATAGTGGTAATTCACATGTGCTGAGCTAAAGGAAATATTGTGACCCGAACAATGCCGACAGTCACTTTGCCGCCTAAGGAGAACGCTCTCTTTAAGAGGATTTTGGTGAGTATATAACCTGGCTGTAGCTTCCTAGCCAACTAGCTTGGCCACCTTTTTGGGAGACCGCTCCACCGCCGGTACCCGTTGCACGATCCCTTGCTTTTCCTCTCGGCAAAAAACAGTCTGTGTGCAGCCGCCGGCCTAGCTTGGTATTGGTTAGCTGACTGGCTAGGTAGCTAGCTAGCACCGACAGAAGGATGATCGTGGAAATCCTGGTGAATTGTTGCGTTGATATTTGCAAAGTCTTGCTGAAACCATGAGGAGAGTAAGATGGTTCGATGGCTAGCATAAGTAGCTTGCTCAACGAAATTGTGCATTATGCTGTCGCACTGTGTGGCTAATGCCGTGGCTGGCTAACGATTTCGGGGTCTATCGTGAGATTAAAACGAGTAGGGTTTGATTGATATTAGCCTTTCATTTGTGGGCCTGGTGGTCAGCTAACCAACTGTCTATTAGCTTACTGTCCAACGATTCTCCCTTGAATTTAAATTGCGTACATAGCACATTTGCTTTGTTGCTGTGTCAGGTGCTCCACACCGGTGCGTTGGGGATGCTAGCGCTGCCGCTAGGCTAACGCTAGGTGTGCGAGGGCTCCACACAGCCTGTGCTAGCCGGCCGGCTAGGTTAGCTTGTTAGCGAGGTAGCTGTCAGAGTGAAATACTCATTTCGGCACACTTTCAGTTTTGAATTTGCTGAATAACTATTCTGCTTGTTGTCAACGCAAAAATCGCCTAGCTTGCCGACCAGTTAATCATAGTATTTTTTGGGAATACTCAGGATTGGAGTTGGCTTGCTATCTGCATGCCTTAATTGAATGGCAATTAAACTTTTGCACCAACGTATGTTGTTGCAAAAGCGTTATTTCCCTTTATTTAATCTTTAAAGTTGAAATTTAATTTTGTGGATGGAGACAGATTTCTGGGCCTGCTAGCTAGCAAACGTTAGCCACACATGCTAAATCACGGCGCGTTTAGCGACCAATCCTATTCGCGTTATGAGTAGCCTGTTAGCAAACTGCTAATCGGAATCTAACATTTTGGAAATGACAAACATGGTTTGCCAACATTAACGCAAACTTCCATAGCAAGGAGCAGTCGAGGTAACGTTAGCGAATCGCAACTTTGAGATGTCTCTCTCCGGGGCAGGTAGATAACGTTACTTGCCAAGTGCAAGAAACGCCACTTCCGAGACTGACAGGTTGCTAGCAAGGCCTGTCTTGGAAATGTCACGCAGATGCTTCCAGTTTTGTCGGAAGTCTTACCAGCAAACTTTACTGTTAGGAAAACGTACAACCTAGCTACGTTAGCTAGCTATATTAACTTGCCCTGACTGACGTCCGCCTTGTTGATAAATTGTAACCTGCCTAACTAGCGGCAAGATAGCAAATGTAGTTTACTGCTGTAATGCAAGTTGTGTCAAGTAGTCCGTGCATTTCAGCGGTACTCCTACAACAAATGTATCGATTCTGTAGTTTTTTCAAATGGCTGTCTTTGATATGGAGGGAAAGTGGGAGCTGTTTAGTAGGCACAAAGTCATTATGGCACCATGTTTTTTCCAACCGCCAATATCTGTATATATGCTGTCATGCAGCCAGCTTCCATTTGGAGATCTGTTGCATGCGGTATTCAAAATCGACTATGGTTTATGGTATCTTTTTTAGGCGACTTTATCAAGTACTGTACTCTGTTCCACGGTTTTTCTACTGTTACATGCTCTGCACGTTATACATCTAAGTAGCTGTTAAGTTGCACGAGGAAAGGTAGACTGGAGGTCAGGTGTCCACCGTTTCCTTCAGAGTTGCAAGTGCTTCACTAGTTTGGTTGCGCCAGCTGAAGGTAGCGAGCACGTGCTGATCAGGAAGTGAAGTGCGGCCGGTGGTGCCCGCTACTGTGCACTGTTCTGGTATGCGGAGTATCAGGTGCGCCGAAGAGGCACGGGGGTTATTTTGGTGTTCAAGTGCATCTGCGTGTCTGTTATTGATCCAGCACAGGGTTTTAAATGTGCATTGTTGTTCCTCTCATAACAGAAGCCATTTCATTTACTTTTGCTTACCTGTGATTTGGAAAAATAGGAAATTTCAACACAGGCCTGGTGGTTACTCCCGAGATTTCGGGTACAGGCAAAGACAATGTTATGATATTTGCATAATGCCCGCTAACATACATTCAGATTATAAAATCTGCATGTCATTTATATGTCCGAAGAGACAGAAACAACCAGTGAAGATGAGAAGTTCATGCTCCGATTCTGACATTAGCCCTTCAGTTTTTGCATTTAATAATTTCTGTTTCCATTTTGGTTGTGATATATCAACTAATCTGAAACCAGTTTTAAAATGACGAATAGTATAAATCGGCATTAAAATTAAAAGTTCAGTCTTTAAACTGCAACTCTCGCTTTGTGTAAAAGTTTAATTTAACTAGTCAGTTTTTTAACTTGTCGGCCCCTAATTGGAAAAAGTGGATTGTTCAAATGTATGATTCTTTTCACAGCAATTAAACAGTATTCTTTTCTGCACAAAGCTGTCAAACGGCAAAGTATAACCAGTGAATGTGCACGCTTTCGTTTTGAAATATAGCTGGAATCGTTGTGTTTTGTATGTAAATAAAAAATAAACAATATTATAAAGCTAATATGTGTGTCCTGCAGTACCTGAATGGCTGAAATATGGCGCGGTGGCCTGTTTGCTTATGCGTTTGTGTAGCACAAAGCCGCAGAAGCCGCTCTTTTATCACTGTGGTCTTACCAGGATTTGCAGAGCGAGGGGAGCTGACAGCGCGAGCGCTTCCACCGGGCGATCTTTGCGCGTTAACGCCGCCGATGTTCGGCTCCTGGCGCGTCGCTAATGGCTACAGATGCAAATCTGCGCCAACCTCGTTCTGATCGCTGGCCTCCCTTCTGACCGCCATTGACACGAATGTGTGAAGGCGATGTGATGAAATGTCTGCCTTCAGCAGGAAATCAAAAGGGATTTTATTAATTATTTTGTTTGTAATACAGATTTCACACAGCACGATAAAAAAAACACTGAAAGGCTCAGTTGTAAGCCAGAAAAAAATATCATTGACTACTCCTCAAATTATAGTTTTATATTTGCCCAATTAAAAAAAAGATTGGACAAATATAAAATCATTGTTTCAGCGACAGGAATGTGCCTACCCGGTATTAATGGCTTTTAAAAAGCAGTTTACCGAAACATCATCCAAACAAAAAGAAGATAAAGGTTATTACACTGAAGAGAAGCAAAATAACATTGCGTTACAGACATTTAGCAGACACTCTCATCCAGAGTGACAGAGCATCCATTTATACAGCTAGATATATACTGAAGCAATGGAGGTTAATTACCTTGCTCAAGGGTACAACAGCAGTGTCCCACCCAGGAATCGAACCTGCGACCTCTCGGTTATGAGCCCAGTTCCTTACCCACTGTGCTACACTGCCGCCCCAGCATCAGGATCAGGAATGTGCCTACCTGGTGTTACTGGCTTTTAAAAGCCGAAACAGAATGCAAGCTAAAGCTTATTAATCGTAAATATGGTAAATGGAATCGACTGCATTTATATAGTGCTTTTATCCAAAGCACTTAACAATTGATGCCTCTCATTCACCCATACATGCCAACGGCGAAAGGCTGCCATGCAAGGTACCAATCAGCTCATTGGGAGCAATTAGGTGTCTTGCTCAGGGACACTTCGACCCGCCCAGGGCGGGGGATCGAACCGGCAACCCTCCGACTGCCAGACAACCGCTCTTACCTCCTGAGCTATGTCGCCCCACTGAAGAGAAGCTGTGGCTGTAGCTGTAGCATGGCTGTAGCTGTAGCTGTAGCATGGCTGTAGCTGTAGCTGTAGCATGGCTGTAGCATGGCTGTAGCTGTAGCTGTAGCTGTAGCATGGCTGTAGCTGTAGGTGTAGCTGTAGCATGGCTGCACTCCAGACCGCGCTTTTGACACGAGGGACGAAGGCGACGATGACACTGAAAAGCCTCTTGAGCTTTACGAGCCTGCACAGGTACCTGGCCCGGTCCACATCACCTGCAGAAGGGGTGGAACGGCAGGTTTATTCTGTGCTCCGTATGTTTTATCCAACAAAAGCACAGCTCCTGATATTAACCAACCTCCACTGATGCACGCTATTCTGTGGCGGGTTTTGTCTGTCTGGCGCTTGCCACCGTCTTGTACAGGGGACTCAGAATCTTGAATCCTGCATGTAAAAACAGGCCTGAAATCTTTTCAGTCTGATTGCTGTACATTTTAAAATCGGAGGAATTAAATTCAGAGCAGTTTCATACCGAAAATGAAATTATGGCGAACTGAAGTTAGTGCACAAAGGAATCTTCGTTTAGCAGATTCAGTTGTGAAGTTCTGGCCTTTCATGGGTAAGACTATCAGCCCCACAGTTACAGTGACGTATTGTTCACTGAACGCACAGAAATTATACAGGCCTCTGTGTTTGCACTTCTAAGAAGAGATACCATTGTGTTTTATCAGAACGGTAAATGAAAAGCAAGCACATTTACACACACTGAAACTTTTCCTTCATAGTGTATCCTTTAGGCACTGTATTTAACTGTTTTATTCTGCCAGTTTCTGCCAGAGTTACCGTGTGATTCCAGCAGTTGGGCCTGTCTGTAGGTACTCGAATTAGGCATGCACTTTTTAAAGTTTTGTGTGGTTGAATCATATGGGCTGTAGAACAAAATATGGACCAAGTCACTGTGACATCACGCATTGACTCTCCATGGGCTTGGTGAAAAGTGTTTCAAAGCTTGGGAAGTGTAGTTTGTGGGCACCACCATGTTGTAGGAATTGGAGCCAGAGACAGTGCAGTAGGGA
This sequence comes from Anguilla rostrata, assembly GCF_018555375.3. Lineage (NCBI taxonomy): Eukaryota > Metazoa > Chordata > Actinopteri > Anguilliformes > Anguillidae > Anguilla > Anguilla rostrata. The sequence goes on from NC_057937.1 coordinate 1,615,094, forward strand.
AAGGGGGGAGGGGGGGGCCTTATATGGGCATGAAGTCTGGCTGTCAACTAAGCACTAGAGATACAGTGACTTGGCAGGGACGCTGTCCTTGATTCAACCACAACATATTAAAATCATGTCCAAATAACACAATAACTTAACAAATCGGGGGAGACATTAGACAAAGAAAAAACACCTGTTGCATCTACATTTTCTTGTGGGGAAAACAAACATTGACTTTGTGTTTTGGCCAAGTTGTTACTATTGCATTACATTACTATTGCTTTACATTGAAACGCCTATTCAGGAGCCAACTGCACTGGCACTAGTGAGCAGTGTCTCTCAACAAGACCAGGAAGTGAGCTTCAGAAACGCCGCCCGGTTTTGGCAGCTTGGGCTGAATTAGGGGGTCACGTCGTGTTTAAGTAAGACGATAAGCTGTGCAGAACAGTCTTTATTCTGCTTTATATGAATTTGCTCTAAGGGTGCCAGATGTACTCTTTCCTGGTTTAACATAGAAGCAGTCTGTAATGAGCTGGGGGAAGTTGGTGCACATTTGAAGAAACTGACTGGAGTGAAAGTTGTGTGTTTATTTCTGTACCTGTATCGGCACCCCGCGGTGCAGCCTGAACGTTGTGAAGGTTGTGGATCGTTAAACCTCCGGTCCGGAGCGTTTGCTGTCGTCCTTCAGCTTTCTGAGGCCCGTGTTCGGATGTGTTCTGCAGGGGTTATACCGCTGGAGTGGCGGTGGCTTTTTATTGGTCACAGATGGCTGTGTTTGGAAGCCTCTGCTGCATAGTGGCCTCTTTCGAAGACTCCAACCTTCAGCCTCTCTCTCTCTCTCTCTCTCTCTCCCTTCCGTGCCGGAGTCAAACTTTTTTCCCCCGAGCAGTTTCCTCCCTCCTCTTTGTCTGCTGAGAGCGCTGGGCTGTGGGCCTGTTCCACGGGCTTTAAAAACGGCTTCATTGTGGAAACGGGCGGCAGATCGTCTCTCTGTCTGACGCTGAAGGCACGTCAGAATGTAGCGCTCAGTTAAATGCACACATCTGGGAAGTGGCCTGTTTACAGAATGACGAGCTGCAGAAGATGACTCCTGTATGGTTTTTTTCTTTTTGTGTTTTTTAATTGCTCTGTATTTGGTCAGCAGCCGTCTCCCTGGTTCAGCAGGGTCGGCTGAGGAGGGAAACAGACCTTCTAATAAAATGCTTCTGAAGTACGAGGTAGTTATTGATTGTGAGTGGCCAGTGCTGTCGTGCTGCCGTGATGCAGGCTGGCACCTGTACTATTGCACTGTAAATAAAGAGTTATGACACCTTTTTTTTACTGGGTGTGAAATCACCACCATAACCAACATTGTTGCCTTTGGTTTTTTTTACATCACTGCACCCACCTATCAATCAATCCCTCAGGCCCCTCCCAGACCACACCCATCTGCCCTTTCATTGGTCGTTATTGGCCGCTTTGACCTGCAGACGTTTCTTTTATTTACCGGCAACAGTTGAACGTGACGACTCGTCAGAAAGTGTCCAGGACAGACTGTCATCCTGTCAAACGGCGGGGCGAGATGGCTCAGGCTGAACGTTGGCACGTTCAGGGTGCTCTGTGTTAAGTGCAGAGTTCCAAAGCGGGACTTTTTGCAGTAAGTTTTGGAGGACGTCCCAGAGGTGTAGCTCACCGTTGAGCTGTCGTAGCCGGATAAAGGCTCAGTCCTGTGGCGTTTTTGTGTCTCTCAGACATTCGTTCTGGCCTTCCTCTGGGCAGGTGTCTGATGGGTAGGTCTGTTGGTTATCGTCTTAACTTTGTATTTATTAGAGCGTGTTCCAGTTGGCAAACATAAATTGCTGCGTCTTATAGCAAAATATGCTTACTGTTGCTGTATTCTAATGTTGGCAAGCAAACCGTTTTTAAACGGAGGTTTGATAGCATAGGCTGTTTGCTGTGGGGGTGTTGCATTAAAATAAATCTTTTCATATTTTATGTTGAGGGAGTATATTTAGCTAAAGTTATGTTTGAATATTAGTTCCTGCTGGCATAGGTATAATGTATTGAAAATGTGATTCCAGTTGACTATTGTTTTATACCCTGAATGTTGTTATGGCTGAATCAAATTGCAAAATCTGATATAACTGCAGAGGTTTGTGGTTTTGTTAGTCATTTGATGCTTTTGGTCTGTTGCAGCTTAGTCCTTGATTAATTTCAGACGGGACAGAATAAGTCTATGCTCATGATATCATGGGGTTGCTCTGCTGTTGTATTGCAACATGAGGGACAGACTCAGAGAATGAGCATAAATCTGCTTTCAGAAACAAACACGTGTTTCTGTCTCCACCGTTTCAGTGCTGACGTTGCCATGGGCGCAGTGTGATGTTTTCCATTAGTTACGCCGAAAATCAGAAGTGTTACAAGTGGGCGCTTCCTGTTGCATTGTCGTTTCTCTGCGCTGAAGCAATCCCGGAAGAAAGTGGTCCTTTCTTTCTTCTGCTTAAGTGGCTATTAATGTAGAAGCACAAACAGTCTCCCTCCATTGGAGCTTGCGGTGCCACTCCCTGCTTAATTTCCCTCCATCCGCGTGGGCCTGCGCTAGCTGCCGTTAGCCTAGCGCTCCCAGCTGAGTCTCTGATTTTGTCACAGTGCACAGGAGGGGGAGTATGGATGGAAAAAGCATCGGTTCCGACCGGCACGGCTGCCACACGTTTCACCAGACTGAGGTGGCTCCGGTCTGAACTGTCGCCTGGGCTAGGCCGGGAATCCCCAGACCCCCCTGTCCATTCGCTCCAGCCCGACTGCAGCGTTGTCCCCATCGTCTCCACAGGCGAGACCCAGGCTTCTCGTAAGACCAGGCCCATCCTGACTGGTCGTCTGTGTTTGAAATTTAAAGTATGAGGGAGCAGAGCCCAGTGTGCAGTCACAACGACAGGACCTTTTTCAGCTTAGATTGTCATTGCCTTTTACTGCACATCTTATGCTTTTGTGTCTAAGCGACTTTGACATGATATCTGTGCAGCTTTATCAATCTGAAAATGTTATTCTTCCAGGGAAAAACATTTACAAATAGTCTTGCATTCCCTGATCTCCACCGGTGTGTCCAACATGGCCGCCAAATTTATGGCTCACGTTTGAATAAACATCCTGTCCTCTGGTTAAAGTGAACTGCCTTCAGATAAAGGTCCTCTCCTCTGGAGAAGAGTTTTGTTTTTTGCCCTTTCCATTCTTCTATCGTAATCTGCCAGTCAGAACGTCTCCTTCCAGCACGGACGGATAAGGCTGCGATTGCCTTTCTGTGTTTACACACGGGTGTGTGTGTGTGTGTATTTGTGTGTGTTTCTGTATGTGCATGAATGCATGCAAGTGCATTTCATTTTGTGTGCATGTGTATGTAAGTGTGTTACTTTGTGCATGTGTGTGAGTGTATTTCTGTGCACGTGCGTGTAAGTATTTCTGTGCGTGTGTGTGTGTGAGTATTTCTGTATTTGTGCATTTGCCAGAAAGTGATCATTCTAGTTACCCAAATGACCTTCTCACAGTGAGTCTAGTCAGTCTGGGAGGCACACTTTTCATAGTGACGAGCACAAGACTGCTTTAACTGCAGGGCCAGGTCTGCCTTTCTGTGGCTTAAACTATCTGGCATGGAGCTGGGAGGAATCACGGGGCTTAGTGTAGCTTTATTCCGTTAAACGCAGACGTGTTGAGCGCACGAGTCACTTCTCTGAAAACAGTCTCCTGCGCATTACCGTTACTGACATCAAACGCCACCGGCTAGCTTTCCCCAATCCTCTTAAACCCGGAAGAATTGGCCGTGGAGGTTGTGTAACGGACTAAATTTAACTTGGGCAGAAAATGCAGGTAATTGTGGCATTAGCAGTGTGCACGCACGGGCAGGTACCGGCCTCTGAACGCTGTCAGGAAAGAGCTCGCACGCCAACTCGGCTACCGCTGGAAACTTCGGCTTAATGCGTGAGGCATCCTCCTCTATCCAAACCGCCATTAACTGCAATATCCCATCAGCAGCACCTTAATGCCCCTGCCAATGCCCGTCGCTGTGATTTTGGTCTGCACTGTACTGAAACCATGTTTGATGGACGTGATAATAAATATTTGCTGTTTTTTTATTTTTCCCTCTACAGAGATGCTACGAACACAAGCAGTACAGAAATGGGCTGAAATTCTGCAAACAGATCCTCTCCAACCCCAAGTTTGCCGAGCATGGAGGTAAAGTGTGATTGGTGGGAGACGGCTGCCCGCGGGGGGCAGTGGGGGGGGGGGTGATGGTGAGGGGTTCACGCTGGCGGAAGCCATGTTGGAGAATGGATCTGAAAGCTGTCTGATCCCAGTCACTCAGTGTGTTTTTTCCTACTGATAACATCAGCAGTGTTGTATAATGGTTAGGGAACTGGGCTTGTAACCAATAGGTTGCAGGTTTGATCCCCAGGTCGGACACAGCCCTTGTATCCTTAAGCAAGATGCTCAACCTGAGCTGCTTCAGTATGTATCCAGCTGTCGTTCTGGATAAGAGCGTCTGCCAAATGTAAATGTAAAAACAATGTAAAAACAAATCGCAGAGCAAAAGGATTTAATTCGGGTTAGTGAGTCCGTCCCCACACCCGTTGGCCGGGGTCCAGGGGCAGCAGTGGGCTGAGGTACCGATCGGGCTTCTGGGGAAGGAACCGTGCGTGTGTCTGTGTCACAGTAAACCACACTGTTCACCCCCAGTGGAGCCCCCATTCCCTGCAGCAGTCAGCGGCCTCTCAGTGGCGCAGCCCTGAGGCCTGTGCGCGTAACTGCAGGTGCTCAGTCGTGTTAATGACTCGCGGGGATGTTGGAAACGCAGCCCTGAACATCGTATACAATGTCGCAGTTAACGGCTGTGCTGGGTGCTAGCTGCCGTTTTTCTGGAGAGGAGAAATAGATTGTGCCAATAAAATAATTCCCCTCCTTTGTAGGGGTTGTGGGCTCTTGCAGAAATAAAGGCATTTTAATGTGTTTTGAATGCGAAACGCTCCAGCTCTATCATCGTCCCCATTGTGCCGACCGGCGCTAACACTGTTAGCGTTCTGTGCGCTTGATCTGTAATACCAGAGCGTGCCGTTTCACACTAATGGATAGAAAACAACAGCGGTGTTAACCGTGTTTATTATGCATGTAGCCCAGCCAAACATTACAGCTTCAGTGTGTACGCATCGGGGCTAAATGGCTTGAATACAGAACCACCTCTTTATTTGTTTATTTTGAACACCATGTCCTCGCGTCGGTGTGAGGTCACAAATATGTGATTAGAACGTTCTTAACTGAACATTCTAATGCTGATGTCACAATCACTGCTGGTGACTGAAAGCAACAGAGTTCTAGAACGCTGACTTAGAATTTTGAGAAAAGGGTTATTTGTGAGTTTCTCTCAGTACTGGAGCGATGCTCTTTGGTGTGTGTGGTAAAGCGGTTACTGCACCATTACCGGTGCCGTTCTTTCTCAAAGCTCGCTACATCACTGAAGGGTGGAGCTCTGCGGTAAGTGCTCGGCTGTAATCTGGGAAACTCCCGCGCCTCTTAAAAAGCCCTTTTATCTCAACTGCACGTTCTCTCAAAATGCTTTCCTCTCGACGGTGGGGCAGAGTACATTTCTAGCGCCTTTCTGGGGAGCGTGCCCCCACTGCAGAGAGGCCCCGCCCTCACACTGCGCCCCTCCCTCTTTCCCCCCCACCCTGCAGAAACGCTGGCCATGAAGGGGCTGACCCTGAACTGCCTGGGGAAGAAGGAGGAGGCCTATGACCTGGTCCGGCGAGGCCTTCGCAACGACCTCAAGAGTCACGTCTGTATCCTTCCCCTAACAGCAGGCTCCTCCCCCCCGGAGAGCCGGCAATGGCGCAGGCAGCACTGAGCTGGATCAGGCCCCTCTGGTGGTGGGGGGGGGGGGGGGGTACGAAATCTGCTCCGGGTGGCGATAAGGCGGCTTTATCCTGCCGCAGACTCGGGGCTTTGATGATAGCAGCTGGAACACGGGGGGGCGGGGGGGGGGGGGGGTAGCGTTACTCAAAGATAAGCCCACATGCTAAAATGCGTTTACAGTTCACCAGGGGTCCATACTGTGCTATGAATTAAAAGGATGCTGGCCCGGATACTTCTGTACTACAGACTCGGATGCCATTGGGTGCTTTGTAGGAATGGCTGTCAGACACCAGAGTTTGCATCGTTTTATCTGCAAAAAAAGTTAGGTTGCATGGACATCAGGAGAGAAAAAAACTGATCTTCCATTGAGATTAAGAGGGATTTCTCAATGCCATGACACTTTGTGGTACTGAGGTACCATAGAGGTTCTGTAGGATGCGGAGCGTAAGGAGTGCTTTGAGTTGCTTTTATATATATAGCCTAGTTGCTACTTATTTGGCCATTTTGTATTGACTGTCTTGTAGCTAAAAAGGGTCAAATCAGTTCTGCTGTTTTTGGAGGAGTGCCCTTCGGAGTCCTCCCGCGGTGTTTTGGGTTTTAGCAGGGGGGCGGGGTTTCGGGTTGCGGGACGGACGCCTTCTCCTTAACCACAGACCCCCTCAGGCTGGCACGTCTACGGCCTGCTGCAGAGGTCGGACAAGAAGTACGACGAGGCCATCAAATGCTACAGAAACGCACTGAAGTGGGACAAAGACAATCTGCAGATCCTGAGAGACCTCTCCCTCCTACAGATCCAGATGCGGGACCTAGAGGGGTACAGGGTGAGTGTCTGACCCCCTCTCCCTCCACCTGCACACCGTCCTGTTCTGGAGAACACCGTATTCGTCGTTCGGTAGAGCAGTACACCCTGGGCCCAATGGGAGTGCTTAATTTAGTCACTTTTAGTGACATCATAAAGAGAAAAGGCCCCTTTATTGTGACATCATAAAAAGAACAGGCCCTTTCTAGTGACGTCATAAAGAGAACAGGCCCTATATAGTGACTTCATAAAGAGAACAGGCCCAGATAGTGACATCATAAAGAGAACAGGCCCAGATAGTGACATCATAAAGAGAACAGGCCAGGTGGGGATCCCAGTTCCATGTCATCCAGACGTCTTGCCACAGAGGAAGGGCCCGTGGCAGTGCCATTCTCCTGGCCCCCTGTGCTCCAGCCGAAATCCGCCCCGCTGTCTGTTCACCGTCACGCCCGCTGTCCCTCTGCCGTACGGCGAGGGGCGGAGCCTGCCGCTCCGCTCAGAATCTGCCGCTCGTTGTGAAACGGGCCGTGAAGCATGTCAGCGCTGATATCAGAGCTGTGATGGGTTCAGACAGCCCAGCACATGCAGTGTGCTCTGAGGTGGGGTCGGGAGCTGTGATGGGTTCAGCCAGCCAGCACATCAGTGTGCTCAGGGTGGTCGGGAGCTGTGATGGGTTCAGACAGCCCAGCACATCCAGTGTGTTCTGAGGTGGGATCGGGAGCTGTGATGGGTTCAGACAGCCCAGCACATGCAGTGTGCTCTGAGGTGGGGTCGGGAGCTGTGATGGGTTCAGCCAGCCTAGCACATTCAGTGTGCTCAGAGGTGGGATTGGGAGCTGTGATGGGTTCAGACAGCCCAGCACATTCAGTGTGCTCAGAGGTGGGATTGGGAGCTGTGATGGGTTCAGACAGCCGCCTCTGTGTCGAGGGGATCGGAGCGTGATGGTTCAGCAGCGCTCCGTGTTCTGGTGGGATCGGAGCGGCTGTGTGGTGGCCCAGCACATCCAGTGTGTTCTGAGGTGGGGTCGGGAGCTGTGTTGGGTTCAGACAGCCCAGCACATCCAGTGTGCTCTGAGGTGGGATCGGGAGCTGTGATAGGTTCAGACAGCCCAGCACATGCAGTGTGCTCAGAGGTGGGATCGGGCGAGAGCGATCTCATCTGTCACGGATTACGCGTGCGCTGGGGGAGGAGATCGGATCTGTGCGGCGCGTTCTGGCTGGACGGCAGCGGCGCGCTCGTGTGTGTGAGGGAGATTAGAAGCAGATGTGCAGAGGCTGCCCGCTGGAAGGGAGGATTCTGGGGGGGGGGGGGGCGTGCATGACGCGGGGGGCCAGGCCGTTAGCCGGACGGGGGGGGGTGGGGGGGGGGCAGGCGCGGTGGCTGATGGCCTGAGCAGCTTTGAGCGTTTCTGTCTCTGCTCACCAAGCCAGGCCTGATGCCATGAGTCAGCACTGCTCTCCCCACCCTCTCTCTCTCTCTCTCTCTCTCTTTCTCATTTCTCTTTTTTCCTCTCTGTCACTCCCTCCCTCTACAATCTTTCTCCTTCTCTCCCTTCTCTCTCTCTCTCCAATCTCCCGTGCTCTTCACTCTCTCACTCCACTCCCTCTCTCTCTCTCTCCAATCTCCCGTGCTCTTCACTCTCTCCCTCTTTCTCTCGCCCCCCCCGCGCGTGCTGTAGCGTGCTCTGCTCTGCTCTGCTCTAGTGGGGTAATGAGCTCGTAGCGGCGCTGGACCCAGGCCAGGCTGGTGCGGCGCTCGCTGGTTTAGGAGACTCAGCAGAAGCTCTCAGAGAATCCTTCATCCCCGCTGCTTTAAACATGGAGCCAATCAATCCCCGCTCTGCAGCCCTGGGGCCCGCAGGCACACATTATGTTGCTTAGGTTTTTTGTTTTAGTTCTTTTGGGGGGTCTGAGCTTTTGCTAGATCAAGGACTTCATTTCTCTAAGACACAGTGCCACCATGCATGAGCATTTCTCCTATTTATTTATTAGCATAGATTTTATAGTTTTATGCGATATTTTCACGTGTCACTCCTTATACGTCTCACATACCATACATCTGAACTGCTTGTGAAAAAAGCGGCCATGTTTTTAAAGCGTCTTGGGCAGCGGGCTGTGGCCCACCCTGGATTCAACCTCGCGACCCCTAACAGATGGTTGTGTGTGCTGGCTCTGCAGGAGACTCGTTACCAGCTGCTGCAGCTGAGGCCGGCCCAGAGAGCCTCGTGGATCGGCTACGCAATAGCATACCACCTCCTGGAGGACTACGAGATGGCTGCAAAGATCATAGAAGAGTTCAGGAAAACGCAGCAGGTGAGTTCCCTGCGTGTGGGAGCGAAGCGTTCGTATGTGAAACCCCAGCCACGCATTCAGAGATCTGCTCTTCCCTACGTCCGCTCCGCTCCCTTACGCTGACAGGTTTGATTTTTCTTTGATCGATCACATCTGACATTGTCAACATTGGCCAGCAGAGGTGCTCAGTTTTACACTTTCCACCCCCTTACCCACGCGCGCACACACACACACGCATGCTCTCACACACACACACACACACACCCCCGTGTGAGAGTGTGATGGGGGGTGGGAGAGGCAGTGGTGAGCTGTCCAGCAGGATCCCGCAAACTCAGAAAACAGCGTGAGTCACAAACTCCCCACGCTCCCTCTTCTAATTATCACCCGTTTGTTTTCAGTTTGAGAACACCCCACCTCTCCACCCCCTGCCCCCACCTCACCCCCCCCCCCCGCCCCGGGTTTATTTATAGCTCCTTTCCGCTTTCTATTCGCGAGGTCGGAGCCACGCGTCCTGTCTGTTTATGGAGGCGGTAAAAGCGGCGTCGCTGACGTCCGAACCCTTTTCCCTGGCAGGAGAGCGCGCCCGTGGGCTGAATGGGTGCTGTAGTGCCACAATGGCGCGTCGCCGCGGTTACGTCCCCCGATAAGGGCCCCGGGTTTCCTGGAATTGTGCGGCCCAGTATTTCCCTTCAGCTCTGAGGTTCTGTGCCCCCAGATGGGCTGGGTCAGCATTGGGTCGGGTCAGGTGGGCCTGGTGTTTCTCCAGCGGTACCCCTAATTCCCTGCCCTTCGCCCCTCAGGACATGGGGGTCCTGCGCTATGATCTGTGCTGAAGAGGTGTCCTCGAGTCTGCCTGCGCCATGGCTGAATAACTGCGCTCGGGCGCTGAACTCTCTGCACAGGGTTTCCCCGCGCAGCCTGCAGGGGCTCACTGGTTGCCGTGACATCGGGTAGTGTTGTGGGGCTGTGCTTATCTCACCTGTGCGGCTGTGCTTATCTCACCTGTGCGGCTGTGCTTATCTCACCTGTGCGCTGTGCTTATCTCACCTGTGCGGCTGTGTGTGTTGCAGACTTCTCCAGACAAAGTGGACTATGAGTACAGCGAGCTGCTGCTCTACCAGAACCAGGTTCTCAGAGAAGCCGGCCTTTACAAAGAAGCGCTGGAGCACCTCATCACTTACGAGAAGCAGATCTGCGACAAGCTGGCGGTGGAGGAGACACGAGGTGCGGTACCCCTCACCCTAAAAACCCCCCCCTCCCCCTCCCCCCTCCCTCACACCGGCCCCTGCTGAACCAGGGATCCTGCACCATTTGCATACCTTCTTCCTGCCATTAATGAGTGCCCAGATCTCATACTATCGGTGGTTCACCATTTAGCATTATTCTTTGATATACACCTTAACCCTTTGAACTAGTTTTTTGGAACTTTTTTCAAAGACGCGGGTGTTTCCCAGATTACGGCTGAGCACGTACTGCTGAGCTCCACCCTTCAGTGATGTAGCGAGCTTTTAGAAAGAACGGCACCGGTAATGGTGCAGTAACCACTTTACCACACACACCAAAGAGCATCGCTCCAGTACTGAGAAACTCTTTGAAGAGTAGACTTTTTGCAGTGTTTTTCAAAATTCAAAGTCAGTGTTCTAGAACTCCACTGATTTCAGTCACCAGCTGTGATTGTGACATCAGCATTAGAATGTTCATTCAAGAACATTCCAATCACATATTTGTGATCTCACACCTCAGGGTTACATGTAAGAAGTGTGTACATATCTTAAAGTCTAATGCATCAAGCAGCCACTGAGTTCATAGCTGTCTATATTAGGTTCTGGCAGAGCCACCCTATTGGTCAGTTCCCGCTGGTCTCCCTGTGGGTGATTGTGATGTGTCTGGTGTAGTGCTGGCGGACGGGACGGTGTGTTTGATGGTGTGTTTGACGGTGCTCTCCTCTCCACAGGGGAGCTGTTCCTGAAGCTGGAGCGTTTGGACGAGGCCACAGAGGTGTACCACCGCCTGCAGGAGCGCAACCCGGAGAACTGGTCCTACTACCACGGCCTGGAAAACGCCCTCAAGCCCGGTACGCACATTTAAAAAATACCCCCCCCTCCTGTTCCCCCTAGTGCTCACCACTGCAACCTCCGCCATCGACTCAGGGGAGCGCAGACGAGCTCATTCGCGCGAATCACGGTCGCACAGACACGAGTCTGAGGAAGATGCTTCACGTGCAGCTCGACCTGCCTGAGGCTCATCAGAGCTCCGGTCCTTTTGGGTGTAGAGAGCGTGCGTGAGAGAGGGGCCCTGCGCCAGGCTGCCTTCCAAAATCTGCTCCTGAAGCGTCTGTGTAACCCTCCCCCTGCCGTCCTCTTAAAGAGCAGCGGCTCCTCACACGGCCTGCGGCTCCTGCTGCTGCACCTCCTCCTGCTGCGCCTCCTCCTGCTGCACCTCCTGCAGCTGCGGCTCGATGCAGACGTGCTGCTGTCAGAAAGCCAGCGGATGTTTTACCAGTCCTGCCGCCGGTGTTTACCGAGGAGCCCAAACAGGGGGGAGCCCCATTAATCAGCCCGCTCCGCTGTCCGGCGGGCGCCGTGGTTTCCCCCTCTCGGTGAAACGCACGGGCGCTGCGGTAGGTCTGGGTCTGAGCAGCCTTGGCCCCGCGCCGCTGTTTGGGCTCGCCGGCGGGAGAGCTCCGTCCCTCAGCGCGCAGAGGTCGTCCCACAAGGTCGCTCTGCGCGCCTGTGTTGCGTTTCCTTTGCTCCGCGGAAGCAGAGGCAGGCCTTCCTGAACGTGTGTGTGTTTTATCCTGCGGTATATTCGCTGGGATTGTGGAACTAGGAGATGGGAACGCCCATGAATCCCGCGTACAGGTATAGGCGGGAAACAGAGAGGTCAGAGGTCGGGGAGGAGCTCAGGGTCTCACCGCATGCGGCTTTACAGAATGGAGCCTCTGTGTTCTGATTGGTCCGTTATGCCGCGAATCCTGATTGGCCACTCGTCGTTCGTTACCGCCATCAACGCCGACAGCCCCTCCCATTCAGGCCACGCCCCCAGAGCTCGGTCAGCGTTAATCGAGCGTCGGCCCTTTTGTGTAGCGCCAGACAGCTGGAGCGCGCTGGAGAGGCGCTTCGACCCCGGCGTGACCCCAGCGAGGCCCCATATCCTCCATTACCAGCGCTGAGCTGAGGCTTGAGCTTCAGATGCACAGCGTCCGGGGAAACGTACTCAGACGCGAGAGAAACGATTCTTTAAAAAACGACCTGTTTTACTGTGGTAGTTTCACTCTGAGCCCTGTATCTTTTTCTCTTATTTTTAAATGGTGTAGTCTGTGGGGTTTTTTTTTTACTGCCGTTACCCCCTCCCCCTCTTTTTCCCCCCGTTTTTGGAATGGCCAGTCGTGTGTTTTTTCAGCACACTGTGTGAAATCCAGTCTGGTATCAGATGAGGACAGAGGGCTGGGCCGACCGTGGCCCACAGGGAGAGGAGCCAGTCAGCTTCAGGGAGGGAGGGTTTCACAGAGTCAGCGCACATCAGCGCCCTCTGGTGGTCAGTCAGGGCCCTGCGCGTGAAGCATGAGTCCAGCTGGTTAGCTGCAGAGCCATATGCAGGGGCTGCTGACATCACTCTGTTCGGAGGAGGGCGCAGAAGCTGTAGAACAGCTGTCTCTAACCCCCCAGGGCTTCTCCTACCCTTTCTGCTCCCGGGACCCCCACCCAGGATCAAAGGCACCCAGGGCACCCCAATCACAAAAAGGGTTACATAAAAATAAAATATTTCCCCAAATCTGTATTTAGTCATTGCACATAAAGAGTGTCCAGGGGCCCCCTACAGTAGCTTCAAAGACCCCCCCCAGGGCCCCCCTGTTGAAAACTGAGGCTCGAACCTGGTGGTTTCCTTCAGTCAGCCGATATCAACAGCCTCTGACTGCCGTCTGCCTGTCTGTCTGTCTTCCAGCCAGCGTGGAGGAAAGGCAGACGATCTACGAGGAGGCGTGGGTCCAGTATCCCAAAGGCCTGGTCCCCCGTCGGCTTCCCCTCAACTTCCTGTCAGGTGAGTCGCGTTTTTTATTTTTCCTTCCTCTGTGCGCCACTGTAATTTCATTTAGGGGAGATGATTTAGAGAGCAGGCACTATCCCCCGGAAACGCCGCTGCCGGTTTAATGTGATAAATGAATTATTGAGTGAGCTTTGCTACACTTGCGGCGGTAATGGGGGGGGGGGACGGTGCGGCTCGCTTGTTGTGGTCAGCCTTGCGGCGTCTCCAGGCCCGGCTGTGCAGCGTTTACCAAAAATACATCTGCACACTGTAAATAACCGCAGTTCCACACCCACCGGTCTGTGTGCAGTAGGAGGAGCAGGAAGTGGCTTTATACAGTTAGCCAGCCTTCCTGTTCCTGTTGTGTTGGCCTCGTAATCTTATTATCTAATTGGTTCTGTTGTTTCGGTAGTCTAAACACAACTCTTTGCCCTGTTTCAGTAGTCAAAGCCCAACTCTTTGCCCTGTTTCAGTAGTCAAAGCCCAACTCTTTGCCCTGTTTCAGTAGTCAAAGCCCAACTCTTTTTTTTCCCATAACTGGAATATATCTGCGAACTTCAGGCTGTGTAACTGCTTGCTACAGGTACCCGGCCTCTGTCAGCATCTCGGTGACAGATGAACATGTAGAGTAGGGATCGACAGGGCCCTGCGTGGCCTGTGCTCCAGGCTAATGAACGAGCGCCAGCGCAGCGTGTTTGTGTTTCCTCTGGTGCTGACCTAATCGCTCGTTTCCCCTCCCGTGTCCCGCTCAGGTGAAAAATTCCGCGAGTGTCTGGATAAGTATTTAAGAATGAACTTCAGCAAAGGCTGCCCGCCCGTCTTCACCACGCTCAAGTCCCTGTACCACGACAAGGAGAAGGTGAGAGCGCGCGCTGTCCCGCGGAATTATTACGCTTATTACCCATAACGCACTGCTTTCTGCTCAGGTTCCTACCGTCTGTAGGTACAAAGTAACATGAGAATCTACAGGCTTATCGCTCTGACTGTGGTGATGTCACTTGTTTTTTCCTCAGTGATCTGTTCAGTAGTTTTGCCTCATTGTGTTTGTATTGAGTTTCTGAGGTCTGGGTTATTGGTGTCTGCTTGTGAATACACGGGAACTCTGTGATTTATTTTTCCTGTGATTCTCTCTCTTTTCTTCCTGCAGGTGTCCATAATCGAAGAGTTAGTAGTGGGCTATGAAACGTCTTTAAACGTCTGCCGAATGTTCAATCAAAACGGTACGTGTGAGTGTGTGTGTGTGTGTGTGTGTGTGTGTGTGTCACAGCCAGCAAATCTCTTCACTTGACTTGTAAATAACTGACATGTGTCGTGCATAAATGAAATTGTCCCACGAAGAGGGGGGGGTGGGTGTGTTTGAGAAGTACTGTGATACTCAGATACTTAATAAAACCATGAACGTCACAGAATTGCTTTACGGGCAGCTGCACAGATCCATAGCGGATCATTGGTTGAGCAGAAATGGGGGTGCGCTGTACTTGGCCATGGCGGCAGCCCTGGCGTCCCGTTTCGGGGTGCGTCGGGGGGAGACGCAGGAGCCTTTTCGGGCCTGGTATCCACGGTAACGCGCGGTGCGTGCGCTGGCCTTGCAGACGACGGGAAGGAGGAGCCGCCCACCACGCTGCTCTGGGTGCAGTACTTCCTGGCGCAGCACTACGACCAGATCGGGCAGCAGACGCTGGCGCTGGAGTACATCAACACCGCCATCGAGAGCACGCCCACCCTCATCGAGCTCTTCCTCATCAAAGCCAAAATATACAAGGTGAGACGGCGTACCCCTCTTCCACGGGTCGGAGACAGGGTCCGTCCCGCAGAACTCCTTTCCCTAAACTCAGGCCAGTGGTAAACGCTTTGTCCTTTCTGAAAAAGTTAAAGCTAGTTTCAAGTTCCCTGTAGATCTCCCCATCTCTGTACAGTGATGTCATAATGTAATGCCTCCACGGTAACCTCCGTACCGTATATGGCGTTCTGTGCTGTGATGTCATAATGTTACGTTTCCACGGTAGCACGCGGGGAACATCAAAGAGGCGGCGCGGTGGATGGACGAGGCCCAGGCGCTGGACACGGCCGACCGCTTCATCAACTCCAAGTGCGCCAAGTACATGCTGAAGGCGGGCATGGTGAAGGAGGCCGAGGACATGTGCTCCAAGTTCACCCGGGTGAGGAGCGCGGGGGGGGAGGGGGGGGCCTGGAGAGTCTGGAAGAGCAGGGTGTTATTGTAACTTGCAGCACGCGATCACTAGAACACTGTGTCCTGCGATTGGCTGTATTGTGGGTTTGAGCAGTGGTCGCTGTGCACTGTGATTGGCTGCGTCGCAGGATTGAGCAGTGATCACTCCATCGCTGTGATTGGCTGTATTGCGGGTAATAATGAAAGACGTGTGGTTTGCTCTCTGTCCAGGAGGGGGCGTCGGCGGTGGAGAACCTGAATGAGATGCAGTGCATGTGGTTCCAGACGGAGTGCGCGCTGGCGTACAAGTCCATGAACAAGTACGGGGACGCGCTGAAGAAGTGCCACGAGATCGAGAGGGTAGGTCCCCGCTTAAAAAGTGCCCCTTAATATCAGGAAACGGGTCACACCCTGGAAGTGAGTTCATTCAGTGGTGAGTTCATTGTGTAATCAGCTGCTTTAATTGATCGCTTAAGTGCCAAACAAACGCCCCGCCCCGCCCTGTCCCTAAATGCCCCGAGTTTGTCCTCCTCGGCAGCATTTTGTGGAGATCACGGACGACCAGTTTGACTTCCACACATACTGCATGAGGAAGATGACGCTGCGCTCCTACGTGGACCTGCTCAAGCTGGAGGACGTGCTGCGCATGCACCCCTTCTACTACAAGGCGTCCCGGACCGCCATCGAGATCTACCTCGCTCTCCACGACAACCCGCTGACCAATGAGAACAAGGAGCTGGAGGCCGACACGGGTGAGCGAGGCCACGCCCGGTTACGGCCGGCTGTTGCGGGCTGTTGCTAGGCCGCGCCCGGTTACGGTCAGGTGGTACAGGCTGTTGCTAGGCAGAAAGCCTGTCCCCATTCTGGTTCCTGGACGTGTCATTTCCTGTACTTTCAAAGCTTGCAGGCTACCTTATTTCCTGTTCGGGGTCGTTGTGACATCACAGCCCTTCAACCGCTGGAGAACGGACCTTGCCAGAATTCTAGCTCCGGGGTTTATAAATAACATGCTTGACACCAAAAGGAAATGTCATATTTCCGCTTATAAATTTGAAAAACAGAAGTGTGTCTTTATCTAGCGGCTCACCGAATGCTTTGACTGAGAGGATAAAAGCGCTTCATGTTTCAGTATGTCTCCATTATTAGGCCCAGGCTGTAGATGGATTGTACACAGAGAGGAACTTTAGGTTGGGATGAAAGTGCTTTCAGACTGCTGGGCTCAGACCGGCTCTCTCAGATCAAAGCAGTTTTGATGGTGCTGTGGCCGGTGAAGTAGGACAGTCGAGCGAACAGTGGAACGGCTTTTCAGCAATAAAGAGGTAGAATTTGCAAGATTGGACAGACGGCTGAAGAGGATTATAAAGCCTCTATTTTGATGATTCTCGGCGCTTTAAATAGGATTTACTCTCAACCCTGCTGTCGCCTGATTTGTGAATCTCTGGGCTTGGCCATTCTGGTGCTTTAATGACTATCTGCAGTTGAGGTGAACTGCACTGTGGGTAACGATGTGTTTGAGGTGCAGTGGAGGAAGTGCATCATGGGTAACGGTGTTCTCCGTGCAGCGAACCTCTCGGACAAAGAGCTGAAGAAGCTGAGGAACAAGCAGAGGCGAGCGCAGAAGAAGGCCCAGCTGGAGGAGGAGAAGAAGAACGCCGAGAAGGAGAAGCAGCTGAAGAACCAGAAGAAGAAGAAGGAGGACGACGACGAGGAGATCGGCGGGCCCAAGGAAGAGCTCGTCCCCGAGAAACTCGCCAAGGTGGGACTGGGACTGGGGCCGGGGCGGGGGTCCAGGTCAGAGAGGAAAGACATGAAACCCGCACAGGCATTGGTGGAATGGCCTGGAGTTAATATAACGTGTCAGAAGACAACGGCGTTTCACCTACACCTTCACTAGCATGTGCTAAAGAATGCTTGGCTGACGATGCACTTGCACGATATTACAGTTCATCACCACCAAGTCTTTCTAGTTGCCATGCCAGTCATTAGGGACTGAGGGTATATTTGCCGTCATAGATGTATAAAAGACAACGAGAACATGAAAAGAAATACGTCCAGATGAAATTGCACGATCATAATAAACAAATGTAAATTTTTAATTGTTGTAAGTGCCCCAATGTTAGATCTTTATTGTGGTCTTTAGGAAACTCTGTAAACGGTTGATTTAAAATGCTGCCTGTCTGAATTCCCAGTTCATAGAACCACAGAAGACCAGATCGATGAGGAGGGAAGTCCACGGCGTTTAACTTTCCCCTCTTGTTCCGTGTCTTTCACCTCCACAGGTAGAAAATCCACTGGAAGAAGCCGTCAAGTTCTTGACTCCCTTGAAAAACCTCGTGAAAAACAAGATAGACACTCATCTCCTGGCATTTGAGATCTACTTTAGAAAAGGTAAGCGTCCGTAATGTCACAGAGTGCTGTCGAGTTGTTTGGGGGGAGGGGAGGAAGTCTATGGTACTTCAGGATCAGACATCCAGTGGATTAAGAGGCAGATTACATCTCCCAAAAGGCCTCTTCTCTGCGGCTACACCAGTACCGATGCATTTAATACTGTGCCAGGGCAAATCAATATTACAGCTTCCTGTAGAAATCATAAAATGCATTCCAAAGTGGTTGGTTTGATGTCACAGGCACAAGCCTGGCTCAGCCGATTTATTGGAGGATGGCGGATTTTACCTAAACTGATACACCAGGGTTTATTTTCCCATAATGCCTGGCGTGTGCAGTCTAACGGCTTTAACTGCTTCTCTCCCTGCAGAGAAGTTCCTGCTGATGTTGCAGTCGGTGAAGAGGGCTTTCTCCATCGACCCAGACCACCCCTGGCTCCACCAGTGTCTAGTGCGCTTCTTCAAAGGAGGTGAGTTGCTCGCAGTGGCAGTGTGGAGGTGTTTGGCTGTGTGGGAGATCACACGTGATGGCGAGCAGAATGAGGTGTGAGGGTTCTCTCCGCGGCGGTCCTCCCGCGCTGACCGTCTCCGTCCCGCTCCGCAGTGTCGGAGAGCAAGGACCTCCCGGAGGCCGTGCGCACCGTTCTGAAGCAGGAGATCTCCCGCCTCTTCGGCGAGAGCGACGCCAAGAGCTTCAACGAGGTCTTCCTCAGCAAGCACTCCGACTCCATCCCTCACAGAGTTGCAGGTGAGCACGGGGCGCTACGCTAACCTTGTCTGCTCCTCCACGGGCTCCGCCTTTCCTGGCTGACCTTTGACCTTGACCCCCCACAGCTGCCAGAATGATGTTCTACCTGGACCCCAGCACGGAGAAGAAGGCCATGGAGCTCGCCACCTCACTGGACGAGTCCCTCAACAACAGGAGCATTCAGGTGAGGTTTAGCTCTGGCCGTCACCATGGATACCGGAGACACATCCTCAGTGACTCTAAGGCGTTTCTGTAGACTCACCCCCTGGGTGTTGATTTGTGTTGCTGTGGAGATGGAGGGAGTGCCCATTACCCAGAATCCTCTTGTTCCTCCCCTCAGATCTGCACGGAAGTGTTGGCGAGCCTGCGTGACGGCGCCCTTGGCGACGGGCAGCCGATGGTGGAGGCGTACCGCGCAGAGTGTCAGAAGCTCTTCCCCTACACGCTGGCCTTCATGCCCCCCGGCCACGAGGAGAACATGAAGATCACCGTCAACGGCGACGCGTCCGGCGAGCCCGAGGAGCTGGCCAATGACATGTGAGGGAGCCGGGGCGGGGGAGGAGGGGAGAGCAGCAGCGAGAGACTCGCCGAGCCCGCCGCCGGGGCTCTCCCTGGCGCCCCCTGCTGGTCTCCTGAGGTCCGGACTGAATAACGATGGCATTGTATTTGAGAAGAGAGAGATGGTTTAAAAAAAAAAAAAAGAGAGAAGAGAATAAAAATGGCCATTTTACGTTTTTTAATCTTGCTGATGACTACTCTCTAACTGAAAATAAACAGTAAACACTCAAAAAAAAAAGAAAAACAAAAAGAGGGCAAGTCTCTGGAGACTGAACGAACAGCAGCGGGTAGCTCTGGAGGAGGCGCAGTAGCAGAGCAGTTAAGTGTAAACCACGTTCTCTCTACTTCCCGTGTTTTTAAAAGTAATTTATAAAAAATAAAAATATGAAAGTGATAAATAGAGGCGAGGACACACCGCGGGAGGGTGGGGTGTGGGGGAGGGTTTGGTGTGTGCCAAAAACCACTCCTTGAAAGAAAAAAAAAAACGTTAAAAAAAGAGAAGGGGATTGTGGGAAGGAGGAGGTCCCTGCAGTTTGGCGCTTGGTTCGAACCCTGAGCACAAGGAGAGGAGCGCGGTGGCGGGGGGGGGGGGGGGGGGGGGGTTGTGGTCCAGTCTGTCGGCCTGCTGTTCCAATGGCAGAGCCCGACACACGGTTAACGGGAGCCAAGAAAGACTTCCCCTCCCCCCCTCTGAGGTAGGGGTCAAGAAAGACGCAGTATGAATGGCAAATGCTGTTTGCTTTTTTTTTTTTTCTCTTTCTCCTGATGGGTTGCCATGTAAAAATTGAATTTGGTGATGTACAAAGCAGTATCTTTCTGGAAAAAAAAAAACAGTTATTCCTCCCCAACACCGGTATGGCTGTACATTACAGTTTCCTTTTCTCTGTCTTAACTTGAATGAGAGAAGTGTTTTTGTTTTTAGTTTTTTTTTGTTTTGTTTTTGGTTTGTTTATTTGTTTGGGAAATGTTAATAGTCCAGACATGATATATAACAGTTTCTAAAAATAAAGCAGGCATTTGTCAGTCATACTGGATTCTTTATAACGACCCACCCACACAATCACACAACAACAAACGTCATTAGATATCAGTCCATACTGCGGAGCAGCTGAGCTTTTTTTGTTTTCTTTTAAACGGTGGAAGAGAGACGGTCCGCGAGCGGTAAGATTTGTGTACAGACTCTTTTCCGGTTCCCCTGCGCAGTACTGGATCTGCCCTCTCACCCAGCGATACCTCTGGAGCTTCCTCCACATGCCAAGGTTGTTGTTTTCGGTTTTGTAATAATAAACGTAAAACACACATTTCTCACTCTGCAGTTTCAAGAAAGGCCCCAGACTTTGTACAATTTAAGAACAGGGGGGGGCCAGTTAATATAAATATATTTAAGTGTGTGTGTTTGTGTGCATGTGTGTATATATTTGTGTGTGTGTGTATGTATATATATGTGTGTATACGTATATATACACACACACACATGTACATAAATGCATATGTGCATACATACACACGGATACTTCTTTTGCCCCCAGGATTGGATCAGCATCCTTTTCAGTTGTAATGTTAATACTCCCCTTGTTGTCAAACACATAAGAGGAACCAAATATACGATGCAATAAACTGTTTTGAAAAAGTACACTGTATTCTGGTTGTGCATTAAATTTGAAATAGAACTTTTAAATAAGAGTGAATGATTTTTAAGAAACATATTCTGTAAGCAGTGGTCCATTTGCTTTGACCATGTTCGGCATGATCTTACTAAAACAGTCTGCCATGTTCACAAAGGATTTATCAAAATGCTACTTAAGTTGGAACATGACTTAAACGTATTGCAGTTAATGTATATATTTGTTGCAGGGGGGGCAGTGAAATTGAAAAATGTCCTGTGTGATCCCACACAGATTCAGTGTCCAACCTAACAAAACCGCTATTTTAGAACCCGTGGAAGTCACTCAAGAAAAAAAAAAATGTTTTACACAAAATATGTTTTTAATATCAGTGGTTTGAGGCCATGTGACTCCCTCACTGAGACTGTTTGACAGTTTTAATGGTTCATTGTCGCTGTGCTCTAGTGGCACCTTTGCCAGAGCATAGAAACGGGTGTGCTCTCAATTTTAGAATATAACACGCCGGTGCCATAGGTTTCACCTGGCATAGTCACCTGGCTAGTCCAAAAGCAGCCCAGCGTACATGAAATTTGTCCTCTTTGATCATTGATGAGGGTAAAATGGTTCTGTTCAGATGCATTAAAAGTTGCGTCCAGGTCTTGCTGCACATCGAAAGCGCTGTGGCAGAATCAATAATGTCTGTGCACGTTTTTGTTTTACACAAATGTACGGAACATTTTATTCATATGTAGATTTATAAATAGTACAGTGTGTTCAAAATTCCTGTTTCCTGTTTGAACATTTTTTGTTTTTAATCAGGTCCCGAGGAGGAAAAGGTTGAATAAGCCAGGCTCATTATCCTGCTGGTAATGTTTATCTGTTCACCCCCTTCTAAATTTGGAATGCCCAATTGCATTTTCATCCACACGCAGTGCTGTAACCTACGTGATTAATTTGGAAGAGAATGCGCTGTCCCCCGACGCACGTCAGTCACCTCTTATTATCATACTGCAGTTTGCAGATTCTGCTCACACAGACAGGATGTGCAGGAAGACACTTCGCGTACAGTTCAGCAGGTTGGCCTTGCAGGTGCACATTTGGCCAGCAGGGGTCACTGGAGTGCGATTAATCACTAATCCCTGGGCCCAGCCCAGATTCAGTACCAGACTGTGGGGCCCCATCCATGCATTAGAACAGAGTGTTAGCGTGATGGCCCCCAGAAAGCCCTATTCTGTATATAACACTGACCCATCCAGCCCTATTCTGTATATAACACTGACC
Organism: Anguilla rostrata; assembly: GCF_018555375.3. Taxonomy (NCBI): domain Eukaryota; kingdom Metazoa; phylum Chordata; class Actinopteri; order Anguilliformes; family Anguillidae; genus Anguilla; species Anguilla rostrata. The sequence continues at coordinate 1,636,814 of NC_057937.1, forward strand.
CGTCCAGTAAACAGCCACTGCAGTGTGGACTTTACTCACCGGGGGCGCTGAGGTTGAAGAGGACCGGGGGGGGGGGGACACAGCCAGTGTGAGCAGTGCTTGTTCGGTTCTGGTTTCAATTCATTCCGTTTTTCTGCCGAGTCCACTCGGAGGCACAGTTGAACCTTAAATATAAGACATTTTGCAGTATTTTAGTGCTGTCAGAAAAATGTTTACTCAAATCTGGCAAAGAAGCATCAGCTACTGTATGATTCATCTTTCAAATGTAGAACAGTGACGCACAACAAAACAGCACAGAAGCTCAGCTGTTAAGATATTTGCACACTGGCTTTCCAAGGGACAGCTATTGGAATAAGTGTACTCAGTAATGACTCAATTATCAAATGATTATTCTTTAATTATGCCCTTTATACTTTAGTGTCTTTGAACTGATATCTAATATTTGAACCTATATCAAATGTTTGCCCCTCTGAAATGTGCTTGACACTATCCATCCATCCATCCATTATCTAACCCACTTATTCCTGGTCATGGGTCACAAGGGGCCTATCCCCGCATGCATTGGCCAAGAGGCAGGAATACTACACTCTGGACATGTCGCCAATCTATCGCAAGGCACGCCAGACACCGTTCCAACTGAAGCCTTTCTTAAGGAAGCTAAACCCTGGTGTCAGACCGGTGATGTCACTGAGGGAACAGGCCAGTGAGGTCAGAGCCTACAGCTGCTCCAGTTACGGGGCGGATTCCCATCCCAGAGTCCGCCATCTGCCACAGCGGAGAACACAGACGCCAAAGAGCCGCCAATCGCACGCTGTGGCTGGGACACAAGCTGTGACACGCACAGACGCTTTATATGGCTGCATACTGCATGCAGAGAAATGGGGTAAAATGTGTGTTCAGAGTTTCTGTTGTGGTATCGAGTGTGGCTTTCAACTACTGAAATGCGTGTATCACTGAGTGCTTTTCTGTTCCGATTTTCACCAACTTTCAGCCTTCCATCTCATCTATGGCTCCAGCAAAACTACTTAAACAGGATCTGGTGCAAAATCCAGAGTCCTGCAGACATCCAGCTTCATCCACTCTGAAATATTGCAATACTCAGCGATCTTCTGCAGCTGTACGAAACTGCATAAAAAAATAAGCAGATGCTTGGATGCCTTGTTGCATAGCTTGATTTTATTGCATATTTTAAATAAAGCCAACATATCTTAATGGTGATAAATAAAAAACGTGATGTGAAGAGGTTAAACACGTCAGAAATCTTCCACCCACAGCCTGCTGTATGTTTCAAATTTGTCATCACACCTCAACACACACACATGCTATCTCTCTATGTCTTTATGTGCAGTGGCTCTAAGTAACACCATGAATATCTTGAGTTACTAATCACACATTCAATCACACACATGGCATGGGCTAATGCTGTCACCTCATTTCAACATTGCGACGATGTTGAGAAAATGTTTTGCTTCAGGTGGAATTTATCATGCACAAACTCACTCGAAATAAAAGCATCTGCTGAATTTAATAGTTGAAGAAATCAGAGAAAATAGTATTCAAAAACAATGATCAGACAGGAACTTTTCAAAGCACCACTCCCCTAATATAATCTGTCACATTTGGCCGGGGCTGGATAAACGGATCCTTGGTCATGGATCGCTTCCAAAAAGCCATTTCATCAGCTGCAGGGAATGCTCTACTTTATTACCTAAGAGGTCTGACATAAATCAAAATGGGGTTTGCTGATTTAAAATCACTACGACACCATGTGCATAAAAGTGTCTATTTCTATAACATTTAGCAAGGCCAGCAAAATTCATTGACTTTATGTCCCCAGACTCAATTAAGCAAAATATATCAACTTCACAAGGACCAACCAGTGGGTTCAAACACAGTCACATCACTGAACTGGAGTAAGAATGGTATTTTTGAGATTCTTACATCGCATTCTAAGTTGCATTTATTTTCATTGCACAGTTGAGCTTAATGTTGAGTATGTAGAGAATGGAATTATTTTTAAAATCCCTTGCTTAAATTAATTACTGAAAAGGGGGAAAGCCATTATACTGAATAAGAATACATTTATTTTAGATTTTCAGAGACATCTTTTCATCTCACAGAACACCCATGCAGAAGTAGTCTATATCCAGGCTGTAGCCTATATCTGTATCACAGTAAAACTACTAAGAGGCAACAAGTGTAGTAGTTTTACTACTCAAAACGTCTACTGTCCTATTATTTGTCTGCTGCGTGTCATTTATTACACTGTTGCGGGTTGTGAACTGCTGACACTGGGGGGGTTGCTTGCCTTTGAGGAGCGTGAAAATGTCATTTGGTTTTTAACGGTCAGAAACAAACGAATACTTGACCCCTCCCATGGAGACAGTGGACAGTGATGTCACACGAGCCCAGTAGTTTTATTTATTTATTTTGGCACTTGGCATCCTGCAGCACAAGGCTCACACAACCTAGTCATACATCAAAAATATTACTGAACCAATATCGTTAGGAACTATATAGACGTGCAGACGTTATTACCCGGCCTACAAGTTCGTTGAATAATCTGTCAAATAATTAATTAGTCAGCTTGTCATCTTTAACCAACTTGGTAAGCTTGTTAATCATGAAAAATGTTCCAATAAAACAGGTTTCAATAGGCCATGTCTAATCAAGATTACGAGATGCGTGAGAAAATATAGGAACCTGACAAATATGAATACTGCAAGCATGATTTATAACGCTTGCAATGCGTTTTACTGTGCAAATGAATAAACCTACGCAATAAACATAACATGTAACCGACTTCAGATAGTTCTTATAATAAAGCCATGCTTGGCAACCCCTCTGTAACATTTTTGACGTGGTATCCGCCATGATGACGGACGCAAAAGCTGCATGCGCAGTCTTCAGTTCATGGGCTTCTCCTTAGAGATAGATCCAGAGGAATTAGCCTGCTGGCTGGCTAACGTTAGTCTACGTTACAGCCCACAGAGTCTGGGGCTAGAACGTAGCTAGCTTGCTTACCAGCTGTGTTAGCTCGCTAAAACACAACTGGCAAAGCTATTGAGTCGGCACAGCTGTTGTAAGTCGAATAAAGTTATAGAATATTGTACATTCGCGGTTGGATGGCCGGACATTTCGATCAAGTTCATCTGGGCTGTTTTTATTTGACTTTTAGCTACTGAGTTAGCCTTCCAAATCTTCCACATTGGCAGAAATGGAGTCATCTCTTGAATTGACCACTTCTTTGACTGGGACGTACCCACCATTGCGGACTCGGATCTTCAAAATTATAGTTATAGGAGACTCCGGTGTGGGTAAGACGTGCCTGACCTACAGATTCTGTGCAGGAAAGTTTCCGGACAAAACGGAGGCCACGATCGGGGTTGACTTTCGGGAGAAAGTTATCGAGATTGACGGCGAGAAAATCAAGGTAAAAGCCCGGATGCTATATAACTGGCAAACTGCTAACTCGTTGCCACTTGTTTCGTTACCATCACCTGCAAACAAAGTCAAGCGGCTTGTCTAGCTGACAAGCCGAGTTAGTGCCTCAGCTTACAGATGAAACGAAAGAACCATAAAACGGTTTTATAGTTGACTGGTACATTATCATTATCTCCCGCCTCATGAAATCGTAGCTAACTAGCTGACGTTAGCTAGCTAGCTAACGTTGACTTGCCAACGTTAAATTATAGCCTATACGTAGTCGTGATTGTTTACTAGCAAACAGCCAACGTCAGCTGTGAAATTGTCATGTAATGCCAACGGAGGCCAGATGGCGTTAGCTAATGTTACTGCAGATTTTATATGTGGCTGTCATTGCCTAACGTTAGCTGCCTAATATGAAATCAATCTGCCAATTCATCCTATTGAGGGAGTTTCCTGTTGGGCGTCTAATGGTCAAAACAGTAGCAACGACATTCTGGATAACACACACCGTAAATAACCTTATGACACGCTGTTTGCATCGATGCATTTGTACCAGATAATCGCTTTCATCATTAAATGTAGCTAGCAATCATGGGTGAAGAAAACCTGGCTTCGGGGATGAATATTTCATGCCAACCTAAACTACAGCCACTTGAGAATGCGCAGAAATCGAACAAAATTAGCCCAATTTCAGGGCGATCAGCCTGTCCATGTCTAGGTTTGACAGCTGCATTATAATGAACGCAGTCCTGTAACTACTTGGCTTTATCTAAGCTTTATAGTTTTACGAGCATTCGCTGCGCCTTTGTAGGGTACATACAATGGGTACGCTGGAATAGGTTAATTGTTGTTTTTTTCTTTTCTTTTTTTGCCTGTGGCAATCATTCAATCAACATTGACTCCTGTCTTAACTGACACTTTCCCAGTAACAAAAGATGAGCTTTACTTTGCTGCATTGCCTGGGAATAACAGCCACCAGTGCCATCATGCCTGACATAATGTAGCACAGTTAGCCGACACTATAGTACCATTGTATTATGTTGTCAAAATTGACCAGAACACTTCCCGATTTCCGCCTTGAATGGACCGCACACACTTGGGAGATATTTTCGAAAAGGCCGATATTGCACTCCCCCATCGTCCTCCATTGAAAGCTGTTAGGAGTCAGAGAGGCGCTTAGTATCAAAACTGTATTGCGTTGACAGCACAAAACGGCACCTATTTGCAGTTTATGAGACGGACAGGCAAGTGAAACTAAAAGTGTTTTCCAGATTATGCAGGCAATTAAAACGAGTAAAATAGTTGGACTTGGGCCGAGGGAAGAGTTAAGTGTCATTACGCGCTGTGCTCGCTGGTCTTTGTATTCCGCTTGATGCATGCAGTGAACTCTCGCAGTGGGGTTATTGTGAGATAGTGAACAAAATGCGAATGCATATCAAATATCTTATTAATGCACTGCCTTCCACTGCACGGGCGCGTGGCTACCCTGGAAGCCGTTTCAGCGCCCCTGTGGGTTTGTACCAAAGGAATCAAAACGAAAGCCGTTTCCTGACGTAACTGTTGACCTGCTTCTGTAAAAAATAAAAACACGCAAAAACACGAGTCTTATATAGGCTCTGTTTTATTTTGGGAACGAAACCCCAAGTTTAAATGTGCTTTTACCAGTGCCAACACTAACACTCGGGGCAGTAAGATTAAAACCGGTTGTAAAAGCTGCTTGTAGTGTCAGGGCTCGGAAATCAGTTCCGTTTATATTTATGTATATGTAGTACTTTATGTTTTTAAAGTTCAAATGCACTGAGTTGTCCAAGGAAATGTGTTAATTTTACAGACTGTTTTGACATGTTAGATAAACACAGAATTATCTCAAGTCAGCCTCATCGCATTACGCAAGCTGCATAATTGGCGTATCCAAGTGCATTATGGTCCTAGCAACACTCTGGGATGATGTAATGGTAACATTGTGCAGTAGATACTTGTACTGTACATTTAAAAAGCCTCATAGAAATATTAACCATACCCTCCACTTGGTGTGAACCTGAAACCTCAGCTATACATTGCTGTGTTGAACTTTCAATAATTTTATATTTTCAGACATGTTTAGCCATAACAATCACCTCTTCTTTTTATTATTTTTTCTATAATTCTTAAGCACTGTGGACTTTTGGCTCATTAATGAGGTGAGACTGAGTGTGTTCTTCCTCTAATCCACTGTGTTCTTCCTCCTCCTCCTCCCCCCCATCGTCTTCCTCTTACAGTAGAGCTGGTCGCACCATCGTTATAAGGCTTGCATCCTTCCTCATTACCTGCAGTAGCCCAGATTAAGCCCCTGACTCCGGATTATGAGGAGTGATCCTAATCCCCCCCCTTGGGAACAGAACCCTTCGGGGTTCTGGTTGCTAACCTGGTTCTGGGTCTGTGATGCCACGCCTCTCCCCTGATGTGCGGTAGAACTCGTAAACCGAATGACCTGCCATAGTTATCTGGTCTGTCTTGAGCAGCGGAACAAAGTAATGCTAGCTTTGCTATTGACTGTAGTTGTCCAGTACTGATCTAGAACAGTGGTGCAGTATATGACTTAAAGTAGGTGCAATACTTGCTGGAAAAATAGTAAATCCTTTGTTACTTATACTTATATCATTCACTGATGGTATTATAACACTTTATGTGATATCATTTTCTGTTTTTCCTTAATGTGCCGTTTGTCTTGTGGTCTTTTGTGATGTGTTTTGTTGCTGTACGTGTAGATGAACTGAAGACGAAAACAAGTTTTTTGCCCTCAGATTCCACATTTTGGAAGTTTGGTTGTAAATTTCACACGGTCACTGACAAACAATTAAAAGAGCAATTAAAAAAACCTAAACGTAATGTTAATTTTTTAAAGTTTCTCATTCCTGGTGTTGCACCTGCTTTATCTGTGAGGTAGTTTTTATAAAAGCAGCAGACAGAAGCGCATCCTGTGACCCTGAAACGGCGATGCTCATACGTTAGCGCTTCCCGCGTGTGTGTAGAGGTTCAGCGGCTGGAGGATCAGTGCAGCGCATCCCTGTGCACCGGAGAGAGGCAGTGAGAAGTGCATGAATGACATTCCTGTCGCATGCCGCACGTGCCCTTCTGGACCCTGAAGAATTCAGAATTCACTCGAAATGAGGCCACTCAGTCTTTTCAGCTACGCGTATGAGCTCTCAAACTCCAGATTTCTAACAAAGAGCCTGTGCTTATTTAACTGACATTATGTATATTTTAAAAAACATACGCCTATATGCACTAAAAGTATGAAAAGGATAATCACGGAACAGTGAAGTAGCTTAGAAACTTTTTAAACTGAGAGCTCATTGCAGACCTCAGGAAAAAAAGTGAGAGTTATTTTAAATTTGTTTGCCTGAAAAACATGTTTCCAGTATCCTAAGTTTGCGTAACTGGTATTTTGAGGGGTAGCAGCTCTTGCTTTGTAAGAGTAATAAATAGCCTATGACTGTTAACAGAGAGCTACACCGAAGGATGGAGTCCATCGCAGTGAAGTACTGAATGGACCCAGTCTGGACGGACCCAGACAGGAAATGCTACGCTGTGCGAAAGCTGGGCTCGCTCGCTCGCTCGCTCTGATTCGCTGGTAGATTACCGACGGGCCGTAAACGCTGAGAGCCTCTTGATGAAGTGTTCCGGCGAGGAGAGGGAGAGCGCCTGATTGGGCGGGAGACCTGGCGCCGGGCTGGAGGGCAGAACGCGCATTAGCGGGTAAAACGACGCGTGCGCGTCCGTCCGTCCGTCCGTCGTTTGGTTTTGAAAGGCGGATGAGCTCACGGCTCTCGGCATCACCCCCCCCCCCCCTCACAGAACGATGCACAGGGATGGGTTTACAGACGGAACACGGCGAACCCATCCTGCGCGCAGCATTCCGTCAGGCTTCTTCCTCAGCGCTTCCGGATCCACAGTGAGACTCGCGCGGTATTTCTGGACCCCAGAGCGTGGCTGGAGGTGTTAGTGAAGAGAGAGAGAGAGAACCCTTCACAGTGCCTCCTGGGGATCGCAAGAACTCAAAATGCAGAACGCAGCTATATACCGTCTGGTGTTACTTAATATCAGTTACAGCGTGTATCTCTCCTGTGCTGAAGTACAGAGAGAGACACACACACACACGCACCAGTGACTCAGTGCTGGTATTGTTAATACTGTTTGCTGTGCTGACACATTGTGACTAATGCTGTGTGTGTGTGTGTGTGTGTGTGGGTGTTCCCTCTGTCTGTGTCTCTCTCTGGGTGTTTGCTGTGGTGTGGGCCCTGTTGACTGTGTGTGTGTGTGTGTGTTTGTGTGTGTATTTGTGTGTGCGCGCGTGTGTGTGTCTCTGCAGGTGCAGCTGTGGGACACGGCTGGCCAGGAGCGTTTCCGTAAAAGCATGGTGCAGCACTACTACCGCAACGTGCACGCGGTGGTCTTCGTCTACGACGTCACCAACGCCACCAGCTTCCGCAGCCTGCCGGCCTGGATCGAGGAGTGCCGGCAGCACTCGCTGGGCCAGGAGGTGCCCCGCATCCTGGTGGGCAACAAGTGCGACCTGCAGCACGGGCTGCAGGTGGGCACCGAGGTGGCGCAGAAGTTTGCCGACTCGCACAGCATGCCGCTCTTCGAGACGTCCGCCAAGAACCCCGACGACAACGACCACGTGGAGGCCATCTTCATGACCGTGGCGCACAAGCTGAAGAGCCAGAAGCCGCTGGTGCTGAGCCAGGTCCCCGGGGACGGGGGGGTCCTGCCCCTGAGGAAGAGCGAGAATGAGGACGAGAAGAGCTGGTCCTGCGGCTGCTGAGGGCATCGGGGGACCGCCCCCCCCACACAACCCACCCCCCCCAACTTCCTTTCAATACTCCTTTTTGTTCAAAACTCCTCTTGTTTTCCTGTCAGAAAAAGGTGACTGTGGTGAGGTGAGAGATCTTGCACATTCCCCGGGGGGGGGGGGGCTGTTTTTATGCCCACAGTACTGGGGGGTTAAAGGAGCTCAGTCAGCCCTGTAGCTCTGGGGACGTCTGAATGCGCAAAAGATGGAAAAATGGATTCAGAGCTTCAATGTTCTTTATGTAAGGGTCTCCGTGGCGATGGTTTCCCAGCAGCGGGCCACTGTATCCGGGCTGGAGGCAGCACTGGCCCGACCCGCTCAGTCACCGTGCTTTCGATGGGGCGGTCCCAGCACCTTCTCCCTCTTCAGGTTTCTGTTTCTGAGTGCATCCCCTCGCTCGTCAGCCGGGGAACGTCGAAACCAGCGAGACGACCAGGGCATAGGAAGGGGAACTAGCTGTGCCAGGCTGATGACCTCGCTGCGTCTGTCTTCGTAATGTCTTCTGTGGTTGGTCTTAGTCTTGCATTTCAAGTGAGGTTTGACAGGGAGTTGCGGGTGGGGGGGGGGGGCGGGAGGGAGGGGTGGTACCCAAAAAAAACGAAAGAAAAAACAGGAAACGTGTTGAGCAACTGAACTTGTGAGGGCACGCTCGCGTGTGTGTGCGGCTTCCCTTGTGACGGTCTCGTGGAAGAGAGCTGGGGAGTTTTACACCATCGCCAGTTCTGACGGGCATCGCGCGGCGTGGCTTCCTCCAATGACACCACAGACGAGACCCCAGAGCCCCCTCCCCCCCCAGCGCCAGTCTCCTCCACGCGAGGTTCATCAGCGCGCCGTCGATGGGTTAGCGGTTAGCCAGCTGAGCTCAATATGGCCGCCATGACAACAGACAATCTTCACAGGGGGTCCCCCCCAAAAAAAAAAAAAAAAACTACCCTTATTTTACTGTAGTCCCCGATGCTTTACCTGGGTCTTCCAAGGGTGCGAGTCAATCAGGACCCTGGAGGCTGGCCTTGATTTTCACTCACTGTGGGACTCTGATTTTAAAACAAGACTGCAGCCATCGTCAAGGGACAGATCTGGTTCTGGACCGTTTGGTAATGGGCTAAAGTAGACTTGAAAGCGACCCGGGAAGAACACGCAGGTCTGAATGACTTCTCCCTGGGGTTCAGAGGTCGGAGAGGGACGGACATTATCGCAGGCATTCCGAGGTCTGACGGACCAGCGCACCCCAGCTCTGTTTATTTATAGCGTCAGATGGGACGGTTACAATTGGGGGCGGGGTCTCATATTCACATTTGCATTATTTGTCACGTCTTAAACATACGATGTTAATACTGTGTACCCTTTCTCCTGTGCCCACAGGAATGTCATTAATATGCCAGTGCTACGTTAATAAGCCACAAGGCTCTGGGCTGTACTGTGTTAGAGGGCAAAAGAGGGTTTTGTTCCTGTAAAATTGTTGTTGTCATTGATCTGATTGAGAGATATTAACTGCAGACTACCTACAGACAGACTGTGTGCCTATGCAGGATGTGACTTTGTAAGCAGACGTGTCGATTGATACTTTCACAGAGGAAAGAAGGTCAGTTCCAAGAGTTTATACACGTCCTGCGTGTGTGAACTCAAATTCGATTCCTTACACACAAAGCTGCTTGAATCTATTTGGCTAGAGACCCACTACAAATCAATGCAGTCATTCACAATAAGTGAAGGCTACATACATGTTTCTAGTATAGGGCATGAGAACACAGGTCTCTGAAACCAAATGGCTTTAAAACACAAATATATTTATTTGAATAAAGAAGTGCACCCCCTCACTGTCATGGATATAAATCAACAGTCTTTAAAATGACCATGTCCTGTATTTGGGATATGTTCCCATATGTCTTCTGGTCAGTCAAGGCTTTAGGATGACAGGGTCAAGCGGCATTGTGGGATTTTCTTTCAGAAAGGCTCTCTGGAGTCTTACTGATACAGTACTGTACTGCGTTTGAGGGACATGCACTATAAGGGAAACCAAACATCTTAAGAATACTGATCTGCAGAATTGCAAATAAAAAAAAGAAACTGTCACCATTTGCCAGTAAGTCTGTTAAGTGAAATAGGATTTTTTTCTGTGAAATGCATTGAGTTCAGAAACCACTACATTAAGGAATTAAAGTATAAACAGTTATGACCAACAGTTGTGTGTAAAACGTTCATGACCAACTTTGCTAAGCAGAGAGCAGGCATTATCAAACGCGAGTTACCTGTCTGCTTAAGGGTACTTTTCTTTTAAAAGGACAGGTGTAATAAATCCCCTTTAAACGGCTGTGAGCTTTCTTTCTTTCCCACTGAACCCTCACCGTGGAGTACAGTTAGGAGTGTTAATGAGGAACGTGTGTTAATTAACCTCTGTACTGGCCAACACAAGAGGACCCCAACAGGTACTGGACAAAGGTCTTTGATAACTTCAGAGATACGACACTGAAAATCCTTCCTGGACTGTTGCATAAAAGCCTGCGTTTCTTCCCCATGAGAGCAGCCGTTTTTTGTCGCTTGTTCAGTAGACACGTGACTAAAACACAGTCGGCCATATTCACTGCTTTGCCTCGCCTTTCGGGAAAATGATGGGAATTATGCGGGAAAAGGGGAACATGGATTTCTGTGTATCCGACCTCATACGCACCAAAGCCAAAAACTCTGGATGTAAACGTTATCAAAAAAAAAAAAAAACAAGGAAAAAATAAAAATAAAAACTGACAAAAATGAGAAAATAGGGAAAGTGTGGACATTTGTTCTCAGATGTCTCAAAGGCAGCACTTGTCTGTAGCATTAAGCAGCATTACCAGTAGTAAATAGCTGAATTGGCCCTCCATATATTAAAAGACATACAAATATAAAATGTATGCTATTTGCCACAGAGCAACTTAAAACAACTGATATAATTTTCAGTTATGCAGATGGATGTTTTCTAAAGAAACTCAAGTTCATTGGTAGGTTGCAGATCCTTACTTTAAGTTGCAAGATGATCGCAGTTCCTTGTCCTTACACTTTAGCGAAATGATTTGACCCGATCATTTACGTTCTGACGGTGATCCCATTTTCAATGTGCACGTGCTGATTCAGGAATTCCAGGTACATGTTGATTTTCTGGGGTCCTGTCTGGGGTTTTATCGCCCCCTGCTGGAGAGAAATGGATTCATCTGTCACGTGTTTGCGTCTTAACCACTTCATATCAAAAATACATAACAATGGTACAATCAAACATCGTTGTCTAATTCTATAATAATAGGCCTTCTCCTTAATGAAATGGTCTAACAGACTAAATTTTAGTAATAGTAATGCAACGGTCTAAATCTGAAATATACCTACCTGCCAATCTCTAAGCTTTAGTTGCTCCTAGTTAATAACAGTATTAAGGTACATATTTGATTATGTCCTTTGCCTGGGTGATTTATTTGAGTGCTGACTGGAACAGTCTATGGAAGAAGAAGACGACGAAGAAGATGATGATGATGATTAGCTGGAATTAAATAAATTAACTTGAACAAGGATTTTGTGGCGCAGATCGATACAGATGGCTACTGATGAAGTCATTCCCTGGACAAGACCCGGGTGAAATGATCTGTCAATCACTTTAACCGGAAAACACTTCCTGTCATGCTGCGGGAGACCGGAGGAAGAACAGGCTTGGGCTACAAAAGGCAATTCAGGAGGAAGAACTATGACATCACTGATGTGTGTGGCCATCTACTGTAAATCACAGTGTAGACTTACAATTGGCGAATGTAAACCCTCTAATTGATGTTCATCTATTGGTGTTCCACATGCGTACTGCGGCTCGTGCAGCCGGTTTTCTACACACGTCAGACTGGAGCTGTCACAGCACAGTTAATTCTGCAGCCGCACAGTCACGCTGTCGGGGCGTGGGCTCATAACACAACCCAAAGCTGCCCTGATAGCCTCTTTATCGCCTCCATCTTCACTCTCGGGCACTCAAAGCGCATTGTGCTCTTTAAGAAAGCTTGTCGTGCCCCCGTCAGTCTTCACAGATCATGCGTTGACCTGCTACTAAAAATAAATAAATAAACGCTATACCTCTGCTGCAAACCTCTTATGTACTGTCTCATCTTTCCTTCCTCTCCAGTCTTTCCAAACACTGCTTCCTGATATTCAGACCTCCGCTCTGTTATCACAGATGCCTCGCCGATATCCGCTCTGGGATGGCCGCCAAAGTAGGTTTTACAATTCACTTTGAAAATACAGATTTCTGCAACCGCTCAACTGTCAGCATACACGCTATGGTGCAGTTTCAAAAAGCTTCCACAAGGGGGAACCAGATCAGCATGCAAATTCATTCCAGAAAATGTTTTTTTTTTCCTGAGGGAGGGGAAGCTATTGCTCAGTATCATAAAGTAATTTGATCTGATCCAACCCCTCCTCCTTACTCTTGAAGGTAGGTCTAACAAAATCCTGTCTTCTGCGAAATAAGAGCTAGCTAACATTGCAGTATTTATCTCAGAGAAAAACATATTTCACAGCTGGGAGATACTTAAAGCAGTTCACGTTAAGTACCTCCTTGCTAAAGGGTATAGTGCGGCGGTGTTGTCTTAAGTCCAGGAGGTGGAAAATCACCTTCTTTGATTTCGGGGGCAAATTAAACAGCTTGGAATTCACAGAGTCAGACAAATGCACCAATTTGCATGGAAATGGCTGGCCACAGTTTGCAATAAAACAATATCATTACCCTAGGGATGAGAACAGAGGTCTAATCAGCCATCCAGCATGCTGCGCAATACATTGTGCACAGAGTTCTCTATCAGAAATGACTAATGGTAGCATTACAGGGGCAACAACAGCGCTCCCCTCAGTCACGGTTCACTCCTTCAGTAATCCTTTGAAAAAATATGCCGTGAATGTAGACTCTACCCCACCCCCTCTTGCATTGAACAGCCCTAAGAAAGATAAACGCCATTATGAAGAGCAAAATGAAGCAGTGGATAGCCATGGACACAGCTGAGTGTGCGGCCCTTGGACTGCTAGGTGGCTCGTCCTGTTAAAGGGCGGTTTTAGTGCGCCTTGTGGAAAGTCTGGTTTCAAATTCGGATTTTGCAAACGCTGGCTACAGCTGAGAGTCTCGCGGGGTGGCATACAGTTGGCTCAAACGTCGCCCGGGGATGGCGGTTGGTCAGGATTACAGCGGCTTATAGCTGACCGCCCCATACAGACGGTCAGACTCGGACTCACGTATGTGCGAACCTGACCTGTGAACCGCGGTGTGATAAGAAGCGGCGGCCAACATCACAAGCTTCGAGGAGACCACACGCTCACGTGCACTCTCCCGAATCTAGATATAAACGCATTAGGCATTCCGGACGGGTGAGGGAATCTTTTTTTAAAAAAAAGGTATTTGGTCCTTGAACCATATATAACGGGCGTACTCAGTGGGAAGTGGGCTACAAGCAGACCTTTCCATTTTGCCGTCTGCTAGTATCAAAACGACAAAGTCTATAAAGGACCACCTGCAGTTATTCCCCAAACTGCGGGTTTTTGCTGGTTCACTCACCGGTGGCGGACTGTTTGCCAGGTGCTGAGTCACCCTTACGGGTCTGGGCCTTACAAGACCAGGGCCCACAGCGTCCCTTGACGCTCTCTGCAGCACACGCGTCGCCATGTTGTTCAGCTGAAGGACACGAAACCTCGCGATGACCTCGCAGCGTGCCCTCGTCGCTCGCTGCGTCCACGAGACCCCTTCCGACGTCCCCCTCGCGCCAGACGACCTAAACCGTGTTTAAATATTCATTACCGCTATAGCATTTCCCCCCTCAAGTTACACACTTAACCTTTATTATTGAACACGTTATTGGTTTCTCAACTGAGTTTGAAACATTTAAAAGTTTAATTCTGGTAATTAAACAGGCATAATGAGACGCTTACTCCGCCACTTTTTAAAATCCTGCAGCAAGTGCAGCAGCTAATTCAAACAGCAGCACACCATGAAGTTGAGCTTGTTTCTTTTTTCATTTTAGGTGAAGACAGTGAGGAATAATTATATGGGAACAGCAGCCCTCCCCGCTGCTCTGAGGAGGTTAACATCATTGATGGTCGCTCCGAAAACCTGGACTGACCAGCTAACGAACGAAACTCTTTGCCGTTGGTCTTTAGATAAACTCAAACGCAGTATTTAATTAAAGCAGGAATTAAGAGGTGTCTTTTGGGAGAAGTAATGCCGGGCTGTGATTAGGGTCAGTGTGGGGCTGAAAGCACAAATGGAGCGCTGTATCTTTTATTGCAGCTGGAATGGGTTTATAAACTCCGTTAAACTAATCACAATTACACCGACATATTTGCTCCCGGCGTTCATGCACTGTAGCCCCCTGAAAATAACTTGCAGGATAAAACAGAAAAGGATTGTGTAATGGAAGTACCAGTTTTCCCCTTTTTTCCCTTTAAAGGCCATGGGAGTCAGAATCATCCCTGACGCAAGATACCCCAACCCCCATGTTCTCTCCTCACTCAAAAAAATACAGCATTGTGTTTTTAGACTCCCCCACTGGGTCTAGATGTGCAAAAAACATTCCTTTCCTTAAATAAACGACCTGTCTGTTTTGTGCGACACTTGACGCACGATCCTTTGTGCCCAGCTCTTCTGGGTGTCCTGTTTGCGGCACATGTGTGCGCGCGCGCTGATCTTTAAGTGTGACGCACCAGAGTTCCTGTGGGGCGTACAGTGGTGATGCGTGGAGAGCGAATGCGCGAGACTGCCAGGATTATTAATCGCCGGCGGTCCCGCACGCCCCTCTCCTTGGCGCTCGGTTATCTGCCTCTAGTCTCCTACAGAGAGGTGGGGGGGTGGAGGGGTCATGCTCTCAGGTGTATTCGTCTGAACTGTACTCCCCTCTCCTCTTCACATCTGTGGGTTGTAGGCACGGTGGGTGGTCTGGGGACCGGCATTCCTTGCCCAGTGCCGAGTCCCTTGATTGATTAAGCAATTTCTATCATTATTGTTGCTGTCTTCATTCATTCTTCGTATAAACATATCTGCACAATACGGTGGAACATGTTCGGGACGCATGCCTTTTCTCACTTTGAGCACTCCTAGTCCTGCACGCTGTGGCTGCGTATAACACTTGTACAGATTTATCTATGAAAGTCGCTGATCAAGAGGCATGTTGCGTGCAGCGTTTCTTATCTATATTTTACATAAATGTCGTTCCAACATGGTAGGTCTCAGCTAAGAATTGTCCTGGCAATAAAACTTATTGACTGTAAAACGCAGACTCCAAAAAAACGGGAGGCGAGAGTTGCAGCACTTGGCACAAAAAAATAAATCCCACGTAGCACAAAGTGCAAAGTCAGGCTGAGGAGTGCGTCCCGTGCGGTTTCGCGGCTGTTCTACCTGCGCTGGGGTAACATGAATATTTTTGCGGCTTCGCCAGCTTGTCTGGTTGACTGCAGTGGGGGGGGGGGGGAAGCTGTGTTTTGATTTTTCGCCTTTCAGAACGTGCAGCAATGAGCACTAACACATTTAATTGGTCTTTCCAAATTGATAGTAAAAACAGGTAAATTCAAAAAAATTATGCAAAATCTGAATAACCAAACAAAATAGCAATCAAAATGAGAGTTGTTGTGGTGTCCCCGTAGACTCAAGATGGCGATGAACTTATTTTGGAATGCGTAGGAGTTTAGATTTTATTTTTAATTGAGCCAATTAAAGACATTATACACAATTTCTGAAACAAGACATATAACTAAAAACAGTGGGGCCCTGGGAACATCCTACCTTGGCTGAAATTTCAAACATTGTACCACCAGGTTCTGTGCTGTATCTATACTTGCATAAAGGGAAGAAACTGGGCCACTTTGTCCCAGGCCCAGGACAGGGGGTGTCACCATTTTTAATTTGTTACAAAATATATTTAGGGGGCCTCCCAGTATATTTAGACCAAGGCCTAAGAATTGATAGCTGTGGCCATGATGTGCAGGATATGGTTGGGAATGCACTGAGGTTACTGCCTCGGTTTGGTAGAGGGTTCATCGTGATGTTTGGATTGCACTGACGTTTGTGTCTCGGTGTAAAGGGTTCATTGTGACGCATTGTGATTTTGTATAGTTATCAGTCAATGTGTAATAAGGACTTCTCTCAGTAAGAATGGCAGGTTAACATGTATGGAAAGTGCCAAAAATATTACTATATAAAGATAATAAAAAAATATTTTTTAAAAACCCTAAGCAATAAACAGGCTATATGTCAAATGTAAGCTAACCAATTTTTTAATTACTGAAATTAGTGCAGCCTAATTATATTGTCTGTTGGTTCAATAAAAAAACATTACGTACCATCTGTTTCCTATGACCCGACAAAAGGCGAGAAATTAAATGTAATTTTGCTTGCCAAGCAGCGATGTGTTTTCCACATATGCAAAATACAGAACGCACTTAATCTGCGCGCGAACAGATGAGCTCTTTGAGCATATTTGTTAGTGCAGATCTTAAGTGTGTTCTGTATTCATCTTGGCTATCCAGATCAGTGTGATGAAATGAACAGAGTAAGTTCAGAGTAAACTTCAGACGTCTTTGGAGTAGCTTGCCCTTGAGTTCCAGGTATTTTCAACAGATGCCTAATAATAATAATAATAATAATAATACATCAGGTCAGTCTACTACTGGCCTTCACGGAGGGCATTCCTTGGGCACACTTGAGCTGGGCGCACATACCCAAAATGTTCAGTGTTCAAGTGTTAAATCAACTCTTAGAGAGCACACATAGTCCCCACTGGACTCACGGGTAGGCTACTCTGTCAGAGTTGAATTAAAACTGGAATTTTTACTGTGTACGGAAGATTCAATGTCCCTTTCAGTAATTCCCTTAAGAGAGGAAGTTATAAATGGATACCGTATCAAATTCGCTGTATAGACTCATTTTAAATGAAGAGATCAACTTAGCAGCGGAAAAGAATCCCTCTGGCGTCCATTTATGATGAATGGTTCTGAAGCAAGTGACGACAAAATTAAAAATTCATGAAAAAGAATGAATCGTTACAATTAAGTTTCTGACACACACACACACACACACAATACAATGCTTATTCGTGCCAGAAAACAGGAATGTGGCCATAAAGGAGGCTAAACGTGGGATGTGCATATGGCTGCTCAGTATAGGATGAACGTTTCTAATGAAATGCCACCATTTTCTAATGGGGGAGAGGAGGATGTTCCCGCAGAAGAGAAACAATAGAATTTGAATGTAGAAATGAAATGAGAGCTCTATTAACCCCCGGTGGCCTCAGTAAAGCATTACCCACCGGAGAATGGGCGTCTGATCTGCATAATGAGAACGAGGGGCGGACAAAGGGGGCTTGGGAGAGCGGCGCTAATCGAGATACGGAGGTGCAGACCGGCCCAGGCGCTGGTCCCCGGAAGAGGGAGACGCGGCAAATAAGTCGAACGGGGCCCGGCGACCCTTCGCGCAGGTGACAGATCATTCATTACCGTGATTAAAATGTGGGAAGCCTACCTCGACGGCTTCAGTCAGAGTCCATTAGCATTCAAAGCGCTTGATTAAAACTGTCTGTATTAAACCGTATTTAACAACGGGAGACTAGGAGTAGATTATGTACTCTACTCCTCGGCCTCCCGCGGGAGGGTTTGGATACCCCACCCTCCCCCCGTCTCCACACAAAACATCTCGAAAAAAACCCCTCAAACATTCACAACAATCTCCCCACCGAACGGTGTCATCCTCGCCAGTGAATAATGTCGTCGTCACCCAACACCCTTTCCATTCATCATAGTCAGGAATGCGCGCGTGAGTGCGGGGACATGGCAGCGCGTAAATGAGCGCATATGAAATGATTCATTGCGAGGAGAAATTAAGCGACGCTCTTTAACATATGTGCTCTTAATTATGGAAATCGGGTGTCGTCTCTCCGAGAAACAGGAGTGCGGTTCAGTGCAACGGTTCTAAATCACTTTGATGAGAAGCAAACAAACACTCGCTTTGTGATGATAACCAGCTCTCGTCTCTCTCCGGTAAATGCGCGCGGTTATTCTCACGGCACAGATATACTCAAAGCTGCCGTCTACGCGACTTAATTACACCGAAAATCATAACTACATTACAGTCCAGTAAATCTTCGGGCTGCACACCCGTTCATCTGTTTGGCAAGTGTTAACTTCGTGCAAGCGATTATGGGTATTTGAAAAACAGTCTCCTTTTCCGTGATACAGTGGTACACGTTCAGAAGGTAATCCCTTCCGTTAACACTATTACGCTAGAAAACGAAAGGTTGGACCGGTCTGATCCGAGCATTATCTCATTAGAAATAACGAACAGCGCCCCAGAAATGCAGATTTCTGACAGCGTGCCCACGCGTATTTCTTTTGCATATAGCAGTAAAAGACGATTGTAAGACGCAACTCCGACTGCCGAAAAAAGGTAGCTGATTGCTCTCGCAAATTAATTATGATCTAAATACAATTAGGCTAGTGTAATTAATGGACTGTAATTAGGTATGAAACGAGTGCCTTCCTAACGGCAGCTGCAGGCTTCAAGGCAAGTATCTACGCTCATTTCGGAGCTGCACCCCATACAGACACAGGTGTAAAACAGCATGTGTGAAGCAGTGTTTAAGAATTTACGGTGTGGAGGCCTGAAGGTTGAGAATTTAAACGTTTGATTGGTGGAGCTCAAATTCACTAATTTCACATACTTGGGGAGATTTCTCGAGAAAGTAAAAAATGTCTAAGCCATGTAAAAATACTGTTAATTCATTCTTTGAGTTCTTGTTTCTTTTACAGATAATTGCTGCTCTGTTAAGTATTATCCTTGGCGCCCTTTCAGATCTATATGCAAGTAACAGGCACGACCGTCCACTGCGCATTAAACAGAACTAATGTGTGTTTGCGAGGTGAATGGTTCAGTCCATTTGTAAGTGTTTTTTTGCGGAGACAGAAAATTAAATTGCACGTTCAAGTGCTGTGAAATCTATACACGTTCTATTTGCATTTCCTTTGACATGTAGATTATGCATATTAATTTTGTAGGCTGGGCTGAAAGTGGATGTCACTGAAAGGCTCGTGCCACGCTCCAGGCTTGTACTTCACAATAGCGCTCCAGAAGTGATATGAACTATACATGCAATTGTGTGTGTGTATACACACACACACACACATTAATGGAAAACCATAGTACTAATATGCTATTTAGTGATACAATAAAAATGTAAAAAAAACCATGGGCTGTATTAGAGTTCATTTAATATGATCGTAGAGATAACATTCTCTTTATTTTTATCTTTTTCTGAAAAACAAAAAGGTTTTCGTAATCCTCTCGCGATAACATTTCAGAATTCTGTACAAGATAAAAAGAAGTAAGCACTGCGAAGGTACGTAGTAGAATCTCAACCTAGAAAAAAAAAAACTTCAAAATAAAAGTAAGAAGAGGTTTACAATAGAAATTAGTAGTAGGACATTGTCAGAAGTGCAATGGCATATCTTGGATGAGTTTAAAAGTGGAAAAAAATGAAATAAAAATACTTCTCTATTTTAAACAAACAGTAATTTCTTTACAGAGTAGAGCCAGAATTATCTGATGTATTTAAACCTGTAAAAACATATTTACAAATAACCATGTTTTCATATATATTTTTCATTATCACATGTACGTCAGCACCAGTACAAAATAAAACCCAAAATAAAAATAATAAAACAACAACAACAATTAAAAAGAAAAAAAAGAAGAAATATAATGTCTACATTTGACTTGGTCCCGGATCCAAAATATTTGGAAGAAGCTTTGAAGGACAGTCCAACCAATTCTTCAAGGACTAAGATGTGAGATGGCTGAAGTGGTTCGCTCTTCTTTTTTCAAAAAGGTTTGCATTTTTATCTGAAGTTGGACATACGCACTCCCTACCACCACCTACAGAACTACGGAGCATGACAGGAATATAAGCCAAGAGACGAAAGAGGAGCTTCGGAGAGACGACCCTCAGACAGGAAACAGCATCTCAGACTGTGAACGCCTGCTTGCAGCCTCCCGTTTGCACACCATGACAGGAAAAGGAAACACAATTCTGAAAAGCTGGGAGAGCAGACATTCACTGACGCGTAGTTATACATGTGGAATATATTAGTGACGTGGCCAAGTGCAGGCTTTTTGGTTTGTTAGCCGGAGACTTCTGTGTGTGACATCTTCAAGCGCTAAATATCAATTCATTTGAAGTTCTAGTTCTGAACATCGCTAAAACATTGGAGCCAGTTCTGAATGGGCTTCACCAGCTCCAGGTTTACCTGTAAAATCTCTATATGAATATGTAGTTATGCTTCGTACGCAGCTAACACTGAAGCAAGTAAACATGTACAGCGCTCTCGGTCACTTCTTCGGTTAAAAATGGCGCAATTTCACACGGGCCACGGTCAGCCCCCAGTGCGCGCACAGGCGAGCTCGTTCAGGTACACAACACACGCGATGGTAACACAAATCTCACATGAACACAGACGTAGTGTAAAGATTTGGGGTGATTCAGGACCCACTCCACTCTTATACAGTTGAAAATCTGAAGAATCACGGTGAAGTTGATGTTCTGGGGGGTGGGAGGGGGTGCGGGGGGTTGGGTTGGGTTGAGGTGGGGGGGGGGGGGGGGTGGAGTCTCACCGCAGTTCTACTGGGCTGCTGGGAACCACGGAAACAAGAGCGTGATTGTCGGAGGGAACAAAGCTCAGACAAAATGTGCCCTACAATGCGCTCCGTTGTGACAATGGCCAGCCAAACATGGGAGGGGGGTGGGGATTTTACTTAACCACGCCCCTTTTTCCAGAGGGGGAGGGGGGAGGAGGGGGGTGAGAGACAACAGCACCATTCACGCACTGGAAGCACTCAACGCCCCCCCCCCCCACGTCCTGCTCTGTCACTGCCCATCCGTCTGCCCCCACCTGCCCCTCCCCCCACTTTATTTTGGAGGGTTTGTTAAACACGCGTTAAAAATCTACGTTTGAACGATGCGGTAGAAGAGGTTTTTGACCTTCTCCTAACAGTGCAGACGGATTTCTCCTGCCTGTGCACATCGTGATCTTTCAGCCAAGGTTCCTCCCGCGTGCCAGTCAGCTCACAGAACTGCGCACCCCTCCACCCACCCACCCCACCCCACAAAACGCTTTCTTAAGATTCAAGCACCCGCATAATGACTGCACCCACACAGCTGTGGAATATTTTCAGAAGTTACAACTGTATTCCAAATAAAAAAAAGGTAAAAACAAAAAAGGAAAACAGAACCAAATTTGTACCAGGGAGTAAAAAAATAAAATAAAATCCCTTCTGTATATTAAGGAAGGAATATATATTTGAACGCTCACATTTCAAACAGCCCAGCTGTTTAAAGATATCTGAATCAGTTTAGGGTTTTTTTGCTTTTTTTTTTGGAAATTCAGACACCAGCGGTGCCCAAAACCGTTAGTCTCTAGCAACCCCCGCCCCCCTCCCCCGTCCGCCCCCGCCTCACCCTCCCGGCTCAGGCAGATACACTCTGCCGTGCTGCTCCCCTGGCTGTCGTTACACTCGTTTGTTTTCTTCTTCCCCCACTCCCTCTCTCTCTCTCTCTCTGAGCGGTGGGAAGCCGCCAGGTCCCTCTCGCAGCGCGACGCCGCGATGCAGCCGAGCCGCCGCCGCGCGGCGCGGGTTGCCTAGCGACCGCCCACCCCGACAGAGCGCGTGCGCGAGCGCCGCACAAAGGAGACTGTTTTTGTTGGTTTTTTTTGTTCCCCCCCCTCTCCTGTCCGCCCCCCCCTCCCCCCTCACAGTATAAAACAACAGACTATTGCAGATGAAATGTGAGCCTTCACAGCACAAAAAAAAGATATTAAAATCGTTTTTGGGAAAAGAAATGACGTGAGTGTCAGGGAGTGCTTTGCTCTGATACTTTCACTCTTGGCTGCGAAGCAGAGCGACGGGGCTTCAGATCCTCCGTGTCGGGGAGAAGCCTCGGCTGCTGAGGTCCTGTGTGAGGATGACGACGGTGGTTCAGACTGTCGGGACAAACTCAATCTAAGGGACAGCTCATTGGTCAGAATAAATGTCAAAGCATTATTTTTTTTTTTTGCCAATAAAGTTTTTGTTTTAAAATGTACCTTGCATCGACCCCCCCCCCCTCCCCAATCGTGCCACCTGAAGTCCATCCAAAGATGGATTCCAAGACATTACGTTTATAAGGGTTGAGTTAAAACCTTTAGAATTTTGCCATTTTTAATTTTTTTAAAACCAAAATGAAAATGAGCTCCTGAAGCCCCAGTAGGAGTGACGTCCACCTTGCCCCACCTCCTCAAAGAGGAGGCCCAGACCCACCTCCACAAAGAGGAGGCCCAGACCCACCTCCCCATAGAGGAGGCCCAGACCCACCTCCCCATAGAGGAGGCCCAGACCCACCTCCCCATAGAGGAGGCCCAGGACCCACCTCCTTAAGGAGGAGGCCCCGATCCACCTCCACAAAGAGAAGGTCCAAGCCACCTCCACGAAGAGGAGGCACAGGACCCACCTCCTTAAGAGGAGGCCCAGACCCACCTCCCCATAGAGGAGGCCTCGACCCACCTCCACATAGAGGAGGCCCAGGCCCACCTCCACAAGGAGGAGGCGCTTTTTAATTTACTGTGACTGCAACACACAAGAGACACAAAACAGGGTTGTATTTTTTTCAGCTCAGTAATGTTTTACAAAACAAAAAACGTATAGTCTTTAATCTGTTTTTTTCTCTTTTTAAAATTTTGTTTTAAATCCCTCTTCTTCCCCCCCCATCCCCCCCCCCACCCGACACCCGCTTTCGTCCACAGCCAACCGGGGCTGGACTCCCGCGTCTCTGTTCGCTATTGGCTGGGGAAGAACTCGTCCATCCACCCGTCCGTAGAGTCCAGCTCCACCCCGTCCGGTAGATTGAAGGAGCCAGCGCTCGCCGGCTGGTTGCCGTAACTGTAGGCCAGGTCCTGGCTGGGAGTCCGCTGGTACCCCTGGGGCTGCCCGCCCTGCCCGTACGCCCCCCCGCTGCCCCCCATGGGCTGCCCGGGGCCCTGGCTGAAAGGAGTCATGTTGGGCATGCCCGGACCCATGCCAGTCATGACCATGGGCCGGGGCTGGTTGGTCCTTGGCTGGCCGGGCATGTGGGGCACCATCTGCCCGGTCATGGCGGGGTTGATGGCGCGCGGGTCCACCACGGTCTGGCCCATGCCCTGGGCAAAGTGCTGTTTGGGCACGCGCGGCGGCTGCCCCCCCGGCGGCATGCCGTAGCCCGGGCCGCCGCCGCCGAACCCCCCCATGTCCCCGCTAGTCCGGCCGCCCATGGCCTGCAGCGTCTGCTGCTGCTGCTGCTGCGCCCACTGCGCTGCCCCCTGGTGGCCGCCGCCCGCTGCCATCATGCTTTGCAGTCTCTGCGCCTGGGCCTTGGCCATCGGCTGGCCCACGGGCGGGCCCTTCATCTGCTGCTGGGACAGGGCGGGGTTCATCATCACGCCCTGCCCGTACCCCCCCACCATGCCCACGGCCGGCCCTGCCCCGCCCCCCTGCCGCTGGCCCGGTGGGGCGCTGTGGGGGGGCATGCTCATTCCGCTTTGGTTGGGGTGCTGCAGCATCTGGCTCATGCCCGGGTTGAGCGGGTACATGCCCTGCTGCCCCTGGGGGCCGCTGTACGCCATGCCCATGTCGGACTGGGCGGCGCCCGAGGCGGGCATGGAGGCCGGGTTCTGGACCTGCGCCATGGGCAGCATGCCCTGGGTCTGCTGCTGCTGCTGCTGCTGCTGCTGCTGCAGGAGGCGGGCGTTCCGGATGCTCTGGAGAGCCTGGTTCCTGGCCAGCTCCTGCGGTGTGCCTGAGGAACACAGAGAAAGGAATAAATAAAAAAATAAATGAATTTAAAATAAAAAAAAAGAAAGAAGAAAATCTAGGCAGATCACAGCTCCAAACTTTCAATTTGCACTTGGCAGACGGCTCTTTGCTGGGGTGACTGATATTGCCGGAAGCCGATGCATTATTCATGTTTACAGCGCGCTATTTACTGAGGCAATTCGGGCTGGGTATTGTGCTGTCCGGAGGGGCACAGCTGCACCGTCTCATCAAGGATTCAAACCCGCAAACCTGTTTATATAACATTTGCTAACCTTTCACTCCTCACTCCAAAAATCCAGATTAAAAAAATAAAATAAAATCTACTTCAAAGTAAAAGAAAATTCCTCATCCTGCAGCGAACTACCCCTCTGTATTTATAGCATTTATTCTGACACATTAGGGATGCCTGTGATGGCCGGACTATTTGGCCCAGAACCTGATAGGATTTTGGGTTTTTCTCTCCTGGTTTCTTTGCAGTGATTGCAGGGTTTTGCATTGATAAGCTGCGTTAGAGGAATGGCCTGTTCAGTTCTGCTCCTCCTGTGTTTACCCATAAGGCCCTTCTGTAATTATCACTATTGCTGGGCGTCATCAGCCAATCACGGCTACTGCAAGTGTCCTAGCACACGGTGTTGGTAATCCTGCGTTCATCGGCTGGCAAAACGAGTTAAACTGCCCTGTCCACAGACTCAGAAGGCCGCGCCAGGATAAATATCCCTTCTCTCATCTGTGACTTAGTCATCGCAGACAGCCCCACTTTCATACTCGCCGATAATATTCTGCTCTGGACTGTGACAGATTCTGCTCAGCGACGCCATTCCCTGACGCTACCGCTAAGTGTTTGTGCCTGGTGAAGCAGGGAATCGGGAACGGCCTTATCGAAAAACCCGCTTTCCCGCAAAAACAGGGCTTCCCGCCGCACACCTCCCGGCTTACCGCCAGGTAACAGAGCCTCCTCCCCGTGAGCCCGGAGAAGCCCCCCCGCACCCCCCCGCACCCCCCCGCACCCCGCCCGCACACCGGCGATCAGAGTCGACTCGACGGAACACTTGAGATCTGGGGCAGGTTGCCGTGGCAACAAGCAAAGTCGGAGAACGAGGGAGGGAGGGAGAGCGGGAGAGAGAGAGAGAGAGAGAGAGAAAGGCGAGGGAGGGAGGGGGGGAGAGCAGGAGAGAGAGAGAGAGAGAAAGGCGAGGGAGGGAGGGGGGGAGTGTATATTTCAGACAGACACATCTGACTCTGGTGAGATGTGCAGAGATGCTACTCGCGGGGTAAGAGCGACCTTACGCAATACACCAGGGCTGGCTCGACGGGAAGGGGAGCGCTGGAGGGTCTCGACGAAAAACAGACTCCCCCCCCACCCCCCCACCACCCCCTCCACCCCTCGGATTAGATCTAATACGGTATCCATGGAAACGCGGGAAAAAGAATCGATATGAAGAGACTCGTTTACCCTCCAGGAGGGCTGTGTCGGTGGGCACCAGCGACGGGCCACCAGTAATCTGGAGCAGCAAGGCTGCAATGATGTGCTGAGAGGTAAATAAAGGGTGGGTGATGGAGACTGTGAGGGACTTCACAGCGCCAAAATAAACCCACCCACCACCCCCCCCCCGCCCTGAGGACACTGAGGCCTTCGCTGGGTGGTCAGCAGCATCCACCGCCAGCTGAACGACGAGTGAACACAGACCCAGCGGAGGGGACAGCGCTCTGAAACGGCGCCCAGCGTGAGCGTACCCCGAAATATAACTCCGGGGAAGCGTGTAGTTGGACAAAACAAACATTTGCATTTCAGAATAAAATCGTAAAACAAAAAAATCCTTTTTAACCACATGGCGAGCTGATTTTTGTTTCCAGAGACCAGTTCAAGGTCACTGTGAAATTTAGCCAAGCCTTCGCTTTATGAAGGAGGTGGTGGCCAGCCCGGGGGGGGGGGGGCATTTTTGGGCAGGAGGGCTGTGAGGTACGTACAGCAGGGGCAGTGCGGGGGGGGGGTCTTGATTACAGTGGAGGTGTAATCAGGGAAAGGGCCTGTACTGCGTCTCCATTTCCCCCGCGGGGGGGGGGCGCTGCCACTCCAGGCCGCGGTGGGTAATTTTCGTTTCGACGCGGTGAAGTGCCTCGCCAGGTCCTCACGGCGCCCCTCGAGGGGCTCGGTCCCAGTGGAGGGGGCGGGGCTGATTATGGCCGTCGACAGCGTGGAGGTAAATATTGCCGCTGCGAGCTCTCTCTCCTGCCGCTTCCAAACTCACACGCCGCCTCCTTTCATTCGCTACGGCTTTACACTAGTGCCTGTCTGTCTGTCTGTCTGTCCTTTTCTCTGTCTGTCTGACTGTCCTTTTCTCTGTTTGCCTGTCTGTCTGTCCTTTTCTCTGTCTGTCTGTCTGCCTGTCTGATTGTCCTTTTCTCTGTCTGTCTGTCTGCCCGTCTGATTGTCTGTCTGTCTGTCTGTCTGTCCTTTTCTCTGTCTGTCTGTCTGTCTGTCTGTCTGTCTGTCCTTTTCTCTGCCTGCCTGTCTGTCTGTCTGTCCTTTTCTCTGTCTGTCTGTTTGTCTGTCTGTCTGTCTGTCTGCCCTTTTCTCTGTCTGTCTGTCTGTCTGTCCTTTTCTCTGTCTGTCTGACTGTCCTTTTCTCCGTTTGCCTGTCTGTCTGTCCTTTTCTCTGTCTGTCTGTCTGCCTGTCTGATTGTCCTTTTCTCGGTCTGTCTGTCTGTCTGTCTGTCCTTTTCTCTGCCTGCCCGTCTGTCTGTCTGTCTGTCCTTTTCTCTGCCTGCCTGTCTGTCTGTCTGTCCTTTTCTCTGTCTGTCTGTTTGTCTGTCTGTCTGTCTGTCTGCCCTTTTCTCTGTCTGTCTGTCTGTCTGTCTGCGAGAGGGTTTTTGGAGGGAAACCTCCACAGGACTGAACCTGGTGAGAGTTGATGCCTGTAAAAAAAAAATTCCAGAAATGGCGACACATAATCGACTGGCTCAGCGGGCCACTGTAGTCAGAAATATTCTGGAATCGCGCCAGCACCCAGGGGGTGGGGCTGAGCACTCGGGGGCGGGGCTGAGCACTCAGGGGCGGGGCTGAGCACCCAGGGGGCGGGGCTGAGCACCCAGGGGGCGGAGCTGAGCACTTAGGGGGCGGGGCTGAGCACTCAGGGGCGGGGCTGAGTTAACTCCTACAGAGGAAGTTCAGTCTTCACCACATCCGCGGCCCTGACCCTTCAAGGAGCCGGTAACAGCCCCAGACCCGAGTCCAGCCAGAGGAGCCTGCCTGTCAGCAGCACTAATTAGACCTGCGGTACTACTGTCCGTTTCAGACCACACAGTCCAGGATAACCTCCAGTCCGCTTGCCCAGATTCCAAAGGCACTTCATCATGTAGCAGAGGCAGAAACTCTAGGACTTCTCAAGACCAGGCATGATACGGTGTTAGATAATATCTAGTCTGTAGGTGAGCGGAGCACTAGGTAAACTTTAGTGGTAGTGGTTGAATGGCCTGTTCTCACTATGATGTTATGTCATGTCATATTATGTTACGTCATGTTATGTTATGTTATTTCATGTTATGTTGTGGTTATGTCATTTCATGTCATGTTAAGTTATTTTATCTTCTGTTATGTTATAAACCTGCTATATCCTGCATGAACAAAAAGGCCAGTGGAAAACAGATATACAATAACATGCTCCACACTATAAACGGAGTTAGGGTGACACCGTTGGGGAACTGGACCGAGCGACGGTGTACCCTCCCCCTCACCCTCCCGCACGACCCTGTAAAACCTCCTCTTACCCTGGAACTGGTTGACCTGCTGGACGGGGTAGGGGTTTCTCTGCTGGGGGGGTAACTGCCGGGGCAGGTGCTGCTGCTGCTGCTGCTGTAACTGGGGAAGGTAAGAGGAGGAGACAAAATGGCGGCACGTTAGGAGAGGGCTCCAGCACAAATCATCGACAGCCCCGTCCTGTAACTCTGGGGCGTCATAATTCACCGATCGCAGCCGTCCCATATACGGGTGGGGTGGCAGCACAGGCGGAGCAGACAGGGGGTGAGACAGACGGTTCGGGAAGAAGGGGGTTTAGGAATCGAGAAGCCACCCAAAAAGGACACAATCAAAGCATCAGGGAAAAACGTTACTCCTTCAGTACATTTCATCTTTTTTACCACTATCATGAAGACCCAGAAAGCGCTTTAACTGAGGCAGAATATATCCTTTGTGTATCATCATCACTTACTTAATAATTAATCATTTTACTAATCAGCACAATAGCGGATATACAAGTACAAACACACACACACACATACATATTTTCTGTGTTTTGACAAAAAGAAGCACAACGACAGTTGAACAAATAACAAATGCCAAAGAGAGAGGTGCTCGTGTGGATGTGTTGCCGTAGGAACTGCAGGCAGATTTTTTTCGTGAGACGTACAGTGGGTTTGAATACTGTGGTCCGCTTCAACACTCGAGCACAACCGGACCATTAAAAGGGCCAGCGTGCCTTCTTCTGCAACAACAATGCATTGAAACGCTGATGCAGCCAATTACGAAATATCAAACGCTCAAGTGGACATGTTTAGACACACTTCAGACATCTTGTGCTTTTTGACTACACTCCATGATTGATTTAAGCCTCGTGCTGGCGAGATTTCATGAGAATCTGTGTAAATCATCTGTTCAGAAGGAAGTGCTAAATTATGTTGGGGCACTGTTCATAGCACTGGAGCACTGGATTATAATTTAGTCCAGTTTCCCTGAACTGTATTTACATGCTTGTCTCTGTGTAGAAAAAGGTACATACTATGGGGGGGGGGCTTTGTTGTGAAATTAGTGTGAAGACAAAAGTGGTGACAAAGAGAAGCTCACTGCATGGTTATGGCTCGGTTACTCCATGGTTACAGTGCGGATACGGCATGGTTACTCGATGGTTACTCGATGGTTACTCCATGGTTACTCCTTGGTTACTCCTTGGTTACTCCATGGTTGCGGCTCAGTAACGGTGTGTTCTCACTGTGTGGTGACGACGCTCGGCTCTACCTGCTCGGCCAGCAGCTGCTGCTGTTGCTGCTGCTGCCGCTGCTCCCGCAGGAGGTGCTGCTGCTCCATCAGGTGCAGCTGCACCCGCTTCTCCTGCTCCATCTGCAGCATCTGCTTCATCATGGCCGCCTGCTGCTGGTTGCCCAGGTAACCCGCCGCCCCCGGCGCGGCGTTGGACCCGGGAGCCACGCCCCCTGGACCGGGCAAGGGAGGCTGCTGCACCCCCCCGGACTGCCGAGAGATGCCCACCACACCCTGCTCCTGCACGGGGGGGGGGGGAGAGGGGGGAGGGGGAGAGGGAGGACGGGAGAGAGGGAGAGAGAGAGAGGGAGAGAAACCAATTAATCAATCGTAAACACAGACAACACAGATACAAAAACATAGGTCAGTGAGAGAGGAGTCTCTGCCCCCCCTGCTATGATTGACAGACTCCTGTTCCATACTGGACAGCTTCAGTCAGCGCTGAGAAGCCAAAATACCTCGGGCCACAGTGGCAGGTTCTGTCTGTACAAAACGACAGAGGCTAACGTTTAATAAAACTGCAGTTAATCAGCACAGGTAAACGCTGTGTTAACCAGCCTGTTCACTGTGAGGTGCCCGCTGTCCAGGACAGCACAATAAACAACGGCCACGCGAGAGCGGTCGTGCCTCGGGCGCGTCACGAGAAGAACCAAAAAAAACAAAACCCGCGATGGAAAGGAACCGCGGGCGAACCGACAAAACTGCGTTAGCGGCGCTGCCGTGGAAACCGCGGCGGGAAGACGGTGGCGGTAACTCTGAGCCTTTCAGTTAAGGACGGGATGATGAAGAGCGCATTCATCGCCTTCATCGCCCCCGACGACTCGTAAGCCTGCTTTGTCTCCGGCGTCCCGGGGGGGGGGGGGGGGGTTTGGGGGGGGATAGAGCATGTGGTCGGATGATGCTCGTGCCGCATTGACACACTGTTTGATTTCTCAACCTATTCAGTCCGATTCAAGGCCTGGAACATTCATAATTCATAGTTGGCGGAAAGGGATTAGGCATAAAGGCTCACGGGTGAAAGCCCCCACAGGCTGAGGGTTGTGTGTGTGTGTGTGTGTGTGTGTGTGTGTGTGTGTGAGTGTGTGTGTGTGTGTGTGGCTTTTTAGAGGGCAGAAAACATCCCGGCTCTGTGCTGTATATGAGCCAGAGATAAGGCTGTGAACACAGGCCTTTAAAAAGCATACAACAGCAGCGACATGAAGGTGTCAAACCAACGACAGACTAGATCATGGATACTCAAATCCGCCCCTGGAACCCAAATCCGGCCCGGGTTTTATTTACTCCCAGGTAATTAACGGAACTGTTAGTGCTGCTGATTGGCCAGACCGTGTTCACACCTGGCTCCCAGGTAAAGGAAGGGAGGAAAACCTGCAGGTTCTCAGCCCTTGAGGACTGTGATTGGAGTAAAAGGAGACCAGCTGGAAAGCTTTCCACCTCCCACCAGCAGGGGGCGATGCCACAACACACTCTCCCTGCCCGGATGCCGGCATGTAAGTGTTCGCTGTACAATACGTCAGAGACGGTATCCACGGCGCTTCCCACCCCTGCTCCTCCCAGGAGACTGTGGCCCCCCCATGGAGCCTCAATGTCTAATGATAATGATCTGGACGTTTCTGTTTTTCCAAAGTCTTGCGGAATCCGTCCAAACTAAGGCACAAGTTAAAACACAAGTACAGGGCTTTAAAACGTGCAGTTTAGGGAAACAGCAGTCAGGGGCTGGCTCATGAGCTCTCTCTGAGTGGCCTGGAGAGCTGCAGGGGGCCAGGGGACCAGGCCCTGGTAAAGAGCTGCAGTACGGAGGGGGGTGGGGGAGGCGGGGTTTGGGCAGGCCTGTCCGGGGCCCTAAACACGTCTCCCAGGTGCTCTCCTTTCCCACGCCGGGGCGACAGAGCAGGAGAAAGCACCAGCCAGGCCGAGCGGACGTCTCTCTGGATGCCGGGTTCCAGAGGGACGATTCAGACACCTCCTCTGCACCTCCTCTGCACCTCCACTGCACCTCCTCTGCCACAAATGGAGAAGCAGGTGCTTCATACGCGAGCGTCCGCGATTAAAAAGACCCAGCGCTCCTCCATCACTTATGATCCAGACAAGCTCCCCCCCCCCTCCCCCCTTTGCAGGACTGAAAATGACACATCCGCGGTGGCGACTAGCAGCTGTGTCTGCAGACCCCTCCCCCCCCTACACACACACACACGTATGCATCCACACGCGCACACGCACACACACAGACACACACACACACATGTATGCATCCACACGCACACACACACACAACTGCGATCCTGACCGATGGGGAAACGCAGTCTGCCGTTGACCGCGTGTCTACAGCCGACCGAGCGACCGACCGAGCGACAGACCGAGCGCCGTTCCTTCAGCGCAGCGGAAAGTGGCGGAGCGAGCTCTTTACGAGCGCTGGGTACCCATGAATCACCAGCCCTTTCCCCAGACCCCCACGCCGCTGCTTCTGATGAAGACACGCTCGCATTTCAGAATCAAAAACCGCTCAGAGAGAGAGCGAGAGAGAGAGAGAGAGAGAGAGAGAGAGAGAGAGAGAGAGAGAGAGAGAGAGCGAGAGAGAGAGGCCGCCCAGCAGCTGGGCGAGATCCCAGGGATTTAGTGACGACGTGCTAAAAAACAAAGAGGTTTGCGCCTCTCCTACACACCGTTTCTCTGCAGAAAAGCCACTGTTCGCCATCTCTGTCATACCGCCTCATGACAATAGGAGCTGGCCATTTTTGTGTTTCCAAAAATCGTCGTCTTTCCTTGACGAGTCAGTGTCACACAGACAGAATATTACATTTCAAACACAAAGCAGGACACGGGGAGCGGAGGAGAGAAAGACCAGCCTGCTCCAGGAAAAGCTCTCAGCTGGAGCCAATCAGAGGGGAACCTGCAACGGCACCCTCCTGCCAGAAGGTGGCGACATTGCGCCGCCCCAGCGGCCGGCCGCTCTCCGGGCCTTCTCCCAGCAGATGGCTTAATCATGAGCGGTGTGATATACGTCTCCCGCTTCCTCCCGGACGATGCGTCTGGGGCCACGCGGCCGCGCTCGAGTGTGACGGCGGAAGAGCAGGTAGCCTGGCAACCACCGCCGTGATGGCGAACAGACGATGGACACCGCGGCTCCGCAGCCCCAAGACAACCCGCCAAGGGCTCCCGCCAGAACGGAACGGAAGACCTCTCCTCTCCTCTCCTCTCCTCTCCTCTCCTCTCCTCTCCGCTCCTCTCCTCTCCTCTCTCCTCTCCGCTCCCCTCTCCTCTCTCTCCTCTCCTCTCCACTCCTCTCCTCTCCTCTCTGCTCCTCTCCTCTCCTCCTCCTCTCCTCTCTCCTCTCTCTCCCTCCTCTCTCTCCTCTCCTCTCCTCTCCTCTCCTCTCCTCTCCTCCTCTCCCTCCTCTCCTCCTCTCCTCTCCTCTCCTCTCCTTCTCCTCTCGCTCCCTCCCTCCACTCCTCTCCTCTCCTCTCGCTCTCCCTCCCTCCTCCTCCTCTCCTCTCCTCTCGCTCCTCTCCTCTCCTCTCGCTCCTCTCCTCCTCCTCTGCCCTCCCTCTCCTCTCCTCTCCTCCTGCCCTCCTCCTCTCCCTCCTCTCCTCTCCTCCTCTCCTCTCCTCTCCTCCTCTCCTCTCCTCTCTCCTCTCCTCTCCTCTCCTCTCCGCTCCTCTCCCTCTCCCGCTCCGCTTCTCTCCTCTCCTCTCCTCTCCCGACGAGTTCCTCTCCTACCGCCATCCGTCTCGAACCCCCCCCCCGCCACGCGCTCCCCTCCGCCTCACGCACACCCGCAAAATCACCTCCCCCCCCACCCCGTGTCTCCACCCCTGTCCCTTACCCTTTCTCTCTAAGAAAACAGCATCTTTTCCTCCGGCCCATAATGCAACATTCTCACCCCCCCCGTTCCCATCCCAGGCTCCTGCGTTCTCCCTTGCCTGGTTCACGGCGGATTCGAGGCTGGCGGTTGAGCCGCCGCCCCCAGCCCCCCCCCGGCCCGCACACCCCCCGTGTTTGGCTCCGCCCACTCGACTGTCCGCGATGGCGAGCATCAGCTGTCAGGCTAACGAGCGACTGCTCACCACTAATTAGACTCTGGGTAAACATTTACGCAGTCAGGATCATACCGGGGGGGGGGAGGAGAAACAGAACTTAAGGTTTGCAAATGAAAAATAAACAAAACGCTGCGCTTGATGATGATTAATCCAACCAGAGCATCTCTAAACACAGCCGCGCGAGCATATGGAGCCACACTCAGGAATATTCCCTTCATTACGAGCAGAACTTAACCACTGGAAGAACAACAAAGACGCAAAAACCGCTGTGAGAAACCCTGCTCCTTATCCTTCACCTCCTGGAGGAGACACAGCGTCCCGTAGAAACCCTACTCCTTATCCTTCACCTCCTGGATTAGAAACCCTACTCCTTATCCTTCACCTCCTGGATTAGAAACCCTACTCCTTATCCTTCACCTCCTGGAGGAGACACACAGTCCCGTAGAAACCCTACTCCTTATCCTTCACCTCCTGGAGTAGAAACCCTACTCCTTATCCTTCACCTCCTGGAGGAGACGCAGCGTCCCGTAGAAACCCTACTCCTTATCCTTCACCTCCTGGAGGAGATGCAGCGTCACGTGGAAACCCTACTCCTTATCCTTCACCTCCTGGAGGAGATGCACCGTCCCGTAGAAACCCTACTCCTTATCCTTCACCTCCTGGAGTAGAAACCCTACTCCTTATCCTTCACCTCCTGGAGGAGACGCAGCGTCCCGTAGAAACCCTACTCCTTATCCTTCACCTCCTGGAGGAGGCGCAGCATCACGTGCCTGTGGCGTGTGGAATGGAGGTGGTCGAGTCACCCCGTGTACGAGTGCGATCAGCCCTCCCGCTATGACAAGGCCCTGCGTGGCCGCTGCATTTCCGATCGCAGGAAGGAGCACTTCCCTCTGCTTGCAGGCTGTGCGCCAGGAGCAGTGCATTCTGGGAGCTCTCTCCTGATCCCCAGCACAAACCCCGGGCTAACCTGCTATGCCGCATCAAACATGCGTCAGGAACCTCAGCCCTGCACCAGCCATGCAATACGCTCTGAATAACAACCAGCTGACAGTAAAGAGCAAGTCACCGTGTGGAGGGGAAGAAACAACAGTGTTCGGCCTCTCGGTAAAGGAATGGGGAGGAGGAGTGGGGGAGGCTCATTCCATCTGCGTGTGAGTGTGTGTGTGTGTGTGTGTGTGTGTGTGAGTGTGTGCATGCGTGTGTGTGAGTGTGTGTATGTGTGTGAGTGTGTGTGTCTGCATGTATGTGTGCGTGTGCATGTATGTGTGTGAGTGTGTGTGTCTGCATGTATGTGTGCGTGTGTGTGTGTCTGCGTGTGTGCGTGTGTGTGTGTGTGTGTGCATGCGTGTGTGTGTGTGCATGTATGTGTGTGAGTGTGTGTGTCTGCATGTATGTGTGCGTGTGTGTGTGTCTGCGTGTGTGCGTGTGTGTATGTGTGAGCGAGCGTGTGTCTCTCCTGCAGCTGGCTGTAGTAGAGGGGGCATCAGAGGCAGCGTGTGTGTGTGTATGTGTGTGTGTGTGTGAGCGAGTGTGTGTCTCTCCTGCAGCTGGCTGTAGTAGAGGGGGAATCAGAGGCAGCGTGTGTGTGTGTGTGTGTGTGTGTGTGTGTGTTTGTGTGTGTGCGTGTGTGTGCGTGTGTGTGCGTTTGTGTGTGTGTGTGAGTGTGCGTGTGTGTGTGTGTGTGTGTGTGTGTGTGTGTGCGTGTGTGTGCGTGCGTGTGTGTGTGTGTGCTGGAGCAGCACTCGCTGAGCTCTGCTGTTAAGGGGGTCTTTATTAGTGTGCGGGTCAGAGTGTTACATAACCCTCCAATCAGGCTAAAGGGGCGGAGCCTGGGGACCTCTTACAGCCAGACACTCGCTCCATAAACTCTGCCTGACACCTGCTGCAGAACCGCCTCCCTCCTTCCCTCCCTCCCTCCCTCTCTTGCTCTCACGCTCACGCTCTCTCTCTCTCACTCTCTCTCGCTGGAGCGAAGCTGGCAGCAGCAGCACAGGAGTGTAGAGGGAGATGAAATAGAGGAAAAAGACTGAGCGAGAGAAGAGAGAGGGGAATGCGAGAATTGGGAGAAAAAGGGAGGGGAGAGAAAGACAAGGACAGAGGGAGAGAAATAGAGAGAGAAGAAAAGGACAGAGGAGAGAAAGGGAGGGACAGAGAAGAGAGAGAGGGAGGGATGGAGAGAGCAGAAGGATGTGGATGGAGAGAGAGGGAGGGAGGGAGGAGAGAGCAGAAGGATGTGGATGGAGAGAGAGGGAGCAGAAGGATGTGGAGGGAGGGAGAGAGAGGGAGGGAGGGAGAGAGCAGAAGGATGTGGATGGAGAGGGAGGGAGGGAGAGAGTGGAAGGATGTGGATGGTGAGAGAGGGAGGGAGGGAGGGAGCAGAAGGATGTGGATGGAGAGAGGGAGGGAGGGAGGGAGCAGAAGGATGTGGCGGTGCTGGGGGAGGCTGGGCAGTCATTGAGTTAATAAACCTGCCTCCCGCGCGACAATTAATCCCCCACAATGCACTGCAGAACGCATCAGCTCATCGGCTCCATTGATTAACCGCGTCCACAGCGCCGGACGCAGATCTGCCAGCTAATCTGGGGGCCGCTGCCTCTGCACTGCACCGAGCCAGGGCCCCGGGCCCCCCCCCCCCCACGGCCCCCCCGGCACGGGGCCTGGCACTCACCCACACTGAGAACGAGAACACAGTGTCACCAGGAGAGAGACGGATGGCAAGAGAGAGAGAGAGAGAGAGAAAGAGAGAGGGAGGGAGGGAAAGCGTGAGAGGGTGGGAGGGAGCAGAAATTTCACTCATCTCCTGATCCACACTCACGCCTCCTTCTCTTCTTTGTCCTCCTTCAGCGCGTGTCTCTTTATCTGGAGAAGCGACGGGCCCGGTGGCGGGAGAACGTGTCGGCTGACCGGCGGTGGCGGGGGGGGGGGCGGGGGTGTAGCGGAGCGCTACCTCACCTCAGGGTGAGGAGCAGAGCAGCAGCAGCGCAGCCGTATGTAAATCACACAGCCGCTCCCCGAGAGCACCTGACCCCGAGCAGATGGCGGTGCGAGGCGTTTACGGTTTTACCGGCTGGCCCCGGACCGCCGGCTGGAGACCCGGGTCGGCCCGCGGCCCCCGCGCAGGCTCACGCTAATCCGGGTCAACGGCAGGAGCCGAAAAAACACACAGGTGATCACCGGGGAACGTGTTCCTGGAGGGGGGGGGACATATCGCTTTCCCACCTGGGCTGCTGTCAGCTGGGGGAGGGGACGGGGGGGCAAGCCGGCCATGAGGCACACCGGCTGGTCCACACCAGCAAACCACCCAGCCGGTTCACAGCGAGAGGCCCACTCTGCCTGCCCTACAGCCTACCAGACCAGCGCTTGGCTCTGTCACACGTCACGCTACCACTGGGACAGGTACAGTGTCACACTACCACTGACAGCGTCATATGGCGTACGCACTGGAGACAGCGCCACTGCGCATGGAGAGGCCCAGCGTCGCACTACTGGACAGCCACACGTCTGCTGGACAGCTCCAGCGTCGCACTACGCACTGGAGACAGCGTCACAGCGTCGCGCTACGCACTGGAAACAGCGTCACATTGTTGCGCTACGCACTGGAAACATTCTTATCATTCCTGACCTCAGCGAAGCAGACGCACGGGAATGGCACACTGACACAGAAGTGATAAGGGCCCCGATGTGACAGACAGGAGGAGGAGGAGGAGGAGTGGGACAGATTTAATTTGAGGGAGGAGTGCTCAGACTCATGTATCTAGCATCTCCAGGCCATCTACGACTGGGCAGCTGACTTGCTGGGGGGGGGGTAGGGGGGAGGCGGGCAGCCCACCCATCTCCTGCGTGGGCCCCTGGTTGCCACGGACACCAGGAGGGAGGAGAAGAGCAGAGATTCCTCAGCTCCTGCGACCCCCACAACTCTCTACTGGGCCCCTGGGTTATTTATTTCTCTCTGATCCTCACTCTCTCTCCTTCCCTCCCTCTCTCTCTCTCCCTCCCTCCCTCCCTCCCTCCCTCTCTCTCTCCATCTCTCTTTCTGTTTTATGGCCGTGCCCCGTCTCCCCGAGCTCGGCTGGGGGGGGGGCAGGGTGAGTGAGAGGGCGGGAGGGAGGGAGGGAGTCACACACCTCCTCTGAAGGGGGGGGAGGTATCAGAAGCAGACGGGGTGGAGGGGAGCGGGTGATGAGATCATCAGGGGATGGGGGGGGGGCGCAGACCTGAAAGCCCCCCCCCGTGCACGACTCAGCGGCACTGAAGTGCTGCCGTGAGGAGAGGAGCCATCGGGCCACCCCCCCCCCCCCCCGCCCCCGGACCCACCCCAAACCAGACTAATGCACCGCTGTCCTTTACTGCGAGCCCAGCAACACACACAAACTACACCACGGTCCTGAACAAGCACATCCACAGCCCTAACCCAGCAACACACACAAACTACACCATGCTCCTGAACAAGGGCATCCACATCCCTAACCCAGCAACACACACAAACTACACCATGCTCCTGAACAAGGGCATCCACATCCCTAACCCAGCAACACACACAAACTACACCATGCTCCTGAGCAAGGGCATCCACATCCCTAACCCAGCAACACACACAAACTACACCATGCTCCTGAGCAAGCACATCCAGAGCCCTAACCCAGCAACACACACAAACTACACCATGCTCCTGAGCAAGGGCATCCACATCCCTAACCCAGCAACACACACAAACTACACCATGCTCCTGAACAAGGGCATCCACAGCCCTAACCCAGCAACACACACAAACTACACCATGCTCCTGAGCAAGAACATCCACATCCCTAACCCAGCAACACACACAAACTACACCATGCTCCTGAGCAAGAACATCCACATCCCTAACCCAGCAACACACACAAACTACACCATGCTCCTGAGCAAGCACATCCACATCCCTAACCCAGCAACACACACAAACTACACCATGCTTCTGAATCATTTTGAATGATTGAACACAGTCAACCTGTGGCCATCCACAGACACATCAGGAGCAAAATCATTTTACCATATATGGGTATGAAATTGATGTGCATTTAATCTCCAGTCAATGTCTGGAGATTCTTAAAAATCACCTGTAAACAAGCCCTAGGTAAGGGGCTTATTGATACATGTCGACGTGCAAAGCTTCATAAAGTCTTGGATGGCCAATCAAACACTTTTCCAGAGTTTCCCCGTCACGCTCAGCCCCGTGCTGCTTCAGAATGTAATGTGACACACACTTAGCCGCAGTCTAAATAACTAGAGGAAGTGATTCACTGGCACAACACAAACCTGACCTTTATCATGCTGGAATTAATGCTGCGAAAAGAACAGGATAATATCTGCTTCTTAAGCTTGAGTGTGTGTGTGTGTGTGCGCTTATGTGTGTGTGTGAGCATGTCCGCTTGCGTGTATACACACACACACACACACACACACAGACAGAGGGAGCTGAGAGGACCAGGGCCCTGAGCCGTCCAGCGGCTGCCTGATCAGATTTCACTGCATCGCATCAATCACTGGGACCTGCACAGAACACAGCGTCTCCCAGAGACACACCGGCACCGTATACAGCACACATACACACCCACCAATACACCGCACGCTCACACACACACACACACACACACCCACCAATACACCGCACGCTCACACACACACACCCACCAATACACCGCACGCTCTCACACACGCAAGCAACACCGTATGCAGCACACACACGCACACAAGCAAGGACCACATACACACACACACGCACACAAGCAAGGACCACATACACACACACACGCACACAAGCAAGGACCACATACAGCACACACACGCACACAAGCAAGGACCACATACACACACACACACGCACACAAGCATACACATACACACACACAAGCATACACATACACACACACAAGCATACACAAAGCCAGGATAAAGGTTTCAAGCCTGAGAAGTGTATTCTGTGGTTAGAGGCTTTATTTCAGGCTGGGTCTTTTGAGCACCCCCAGCTGAAGAAGGTGCCTTAAAATGAAGAATCACAGAACCACAAAAATAAATAAATAAATAAATAAATCCCCCAGCTCACCGAGCCTCCACCCCCCCAGCCCCCCCCCCCCGACTCCACTCTGCTGTGGCCCAGCTCGCTCCGAAATGCGCAGGAATTATGAGGAGATTATCCATCATTAACTCACAACAGCAACAAAAGGGGCAGAGCGGGGAGACACTACTCTGCTTCAGCTGCCATATCCAGCCTGTTTACTGAGGGGGGGGGGCATGGGGGGGCTGTGTGCGGGGCTATCATTAGATTACCTTCATGTCAAACGGCTGATTATCCTCCATCAAGGATCCCCCCCCCCCCGGCAGACCCCTCCCTGGAAGGCGGACTGAAGTCATTTGAATAATTTAGCGAGGAGATCATCGCCTGTTAGGAGACGTGGGAGCAGGCGCGTCCTCCACTGCCCAAACCCTCCCCCCTCTCCTCTCCTGCGCTCGCAACCAATCCCTCCCCTCCCCTCCCTCCTCAAATCCCCCTCTCTCTCTCTCTCTCTTATCCCTCCCCCTCAGTTCCTCTCTATAATTCTTTTCCCTCCCTTTTTCTCCCACTCCCTCGTTCCTTTGTATTGAGAAGCTCCGAATGCCTCTCTCCGTCGCTGTCTGCTTCACTCCCTCCTCCCCTCTCCCCCCCCCCCCCCGGCCCCGCCCGGTGCGCGGCTCGTCCGCGGGGGCGCATCTCTCCGCATCTGTCTCAATTAGCGGGCGGCGGGGACAGGTTCAGCGACAGTTCACTGAGCGGGAGGAAAGGTAGCGGTTAGCGGGAACGGACCGAAGCGCCGCGGCACGCCCACGGCGAGCTCGCCGCGAAGCCGCGTACGCGAACCGATTACCTCACACACGTCCGCCTCAGATCGGGATTTCAGACAGATACGCGAGCAAGAGGGCTGCGGAGCGGAGTAGCGCTTAGCAGGGATAGCGGTTAGCAGGAGTAGCGCTTAGCAGGGATAGCGGTTAGCAGGAGTAGCGGTTAGCAGGGATAGCGGTTAGCAGGAGTAGCGGTAAGCAGGGATAGCGGTTAGCAGGGATAGCAGTTAGCAGGAGTAGCGGTTAGCAGGGATAGCAGTTAGCAGGAGTAGCGGTTAGCAGGGATAGCGCTTAGCAGGGATAGCAGTTAGCAGGAGTAGCGGTTAGCAGGGATAGCAGTTAGCAGGAGTAGCGGTTAGCAGGAGTAGCGGTTAGCAGGGATAGCAGTTAGCAGGAGTAGCGGTTAGCAGGGATAGCAGTTAGCAGGAGTAGCGGTTAGCAGGGATAGCGCTTAGCAGGGATAGCGGTTAGCAGGGATAGCGGTTAGCAGGAGTAGCGGTTAGCAGGGATAGCGGGTAGCAGGAGTAGCGGTTAGCAGGGATAGCGGTTAGCAGGAGTATCGGTTAGCAGGGATAGCGGTTAGCGCACAAACTGGCAAGAGCCTCACGCACTGGAATTCTGGGTATCAAACCACAGCTGTACCCAGCGAGGTCCCACTTAACCCCAGAGAAAAAATGATATACTGTATATTCTGTATGAATCATCCGCCATTAAAACATGACGTCATCTGAGCGGACCGGAAGAACGGGCAACACTCCTGCGCACTCAGACAGGCACGGTTTCTGAATCCAAATTGTGGTGACAAAATACCCCCCACCCCTGAAAAAAAATTAAGCAGTACAGTTTACAGATGGAAATTATCTATCGACTCACAGTTCATCAGAGAACACTGGGGCTGTAACTGAAAAGATGGCCACAGGAGGAATGACAGACAAGTTGAAATCGTCCGCACCTCTGACCTTCAAATGACCCCGACTTTTGGGGAAGACGATCTGCGGACAACGCAAGAGCACCGTTAGGCCAAACGAACGTGACGCAGCACATTATTTAACAGGTGGGTTAGCAGGCGACTGAAGCTTTGCAGTCAATGAGGCTGACAGTTCCGTTGCGCTTCTTCCCCGAGTGTTTGGGGGGGGGGCAGGGTGGGGGGGGGGGTTATTTACATTGTAAAAGGACATAAGACACGTGCATCCTATCAAAGTGGCCACGCATGCTCCTGTTCACCCTCCCCCCGGGCTCCCGAGCGTTAAATCATCGGCTGGAGAATTACCTTTAAAAAAAGGATATTTGCGGATAATGCATCAGGAAGATGAAATGGCGCTAACTTCTCAAAAAAAGTGTAATTATGTTACAGGGCGAGCCGAAGGTGTGGATGCGCGGATCTATCAGCATCACAAAGCTAACAGCGCTTTCAGAAATAGAAAATGGAAAAGCCATTAAACCAAGTGTATATTACAGTCCTAATGTTTGGGCTCGACACATTAGGGGAAAAAAACAAAAAAACATTAGCTTCACCCTCCCTCATGCACAGGCACACACACACACACACACACACACTCGCACACACAGACATACCCATACACAAACATACAGATGCAAAGACATACCCATACAGACATACACACATACACACATACACACACACGCACACGCATACCTATGCACACACACACACACACACACACACACACACACACACACAGCAGAATCTCTGAGCAAAATGCAGGCTTTCAATCACTCTCCCGCCAAAACAAGTACCGAAAACAAACACTAATTTGCGTTATTTGCGGAGCTGTTGAAAAGGGAGTTTGGCGTAAAGGGGACACTGTGGCCTGCCGATCGCGCTCAGAGTCCGGGCTTGCGATTGGTCAGATCCATCTCCAGAGCTTTCA
Source organism: Anguilla rostrata (assembly GCF_018555375.3). Taxonomy (NCBI): domain Eukaryota; kingdom Metazoa; phylum Chordata; class Actinopteri; order Anguilliformes; family Anguillidae; genus Anguilla; species Anguilla rostrata. The sequence goes on from NC_057937.1 coordinate 1,678,743, forward strand.
TACCTGGGCAATCTGTCTCTCTCAAAAACTGGCCATGGTGGATCATATGCACTTAAACACACACTTCAAAACACCACTCGTAGGCCAGTAATCAAATCATATTTCCTCCTAAAAGCACCAATTATTCCCTCTCCGGGATTAACCAAATTACAGGTCTGCAGTGCATTTGTCGTGTGACAGTGCCGGAGCCCTTCCCACAATGCACTGCGGCGCTCAGCCGAGCGGGTGGAAAAATCCTCCGACACTCTGTCACGCCCGCGGTCCGGTCTGGTGTGTCAGGGAAGCGCTGCTCGCTCCCTCCCGGCTCCCCCTCTGCTGGGAGACGGTACTGCACGCCACACAGTCACAGGAGCCGGCGGCACCGACCGTCTCAGGGAGAGAAAAAAAAAAGAAAGAAAAGACATCGACCTTTTTATATTTCACGACTCCGTCTCCGCCCTGGAACGTTTCGCTTATCGCCGGGCGGACTCCTCGTCTCCTGAACAGCTCAGCTAGCGAGCGGCGCTCCGTGATCACAGACAGGGAGGGGTGCAAAATGCCCGAGCTCCCCGACGCGCGGTACAGACGCCTGCTGCTGCTGCGCGGGAAGCAGGGCTCCTCTTCCTCCTCTTCCTCTCCATAGTGTCACTTTCGGCAGCGGTGCTGCGGAGCGCGAGAGAGACGCAGGGGCGGCCCATCCACCCCTCCACCCCCCCCACTCCCCCACCCCCCCAGACCCCTCCCAGACCACTCGAGTAAATAATTTATCTGGTCCAGGGCTGAAGTGAAGCACATTTGCAATCAGCAGAGAGGAGAACAGGCCCTGAGAAACACTGAAATATTTAACCGCAGAAGCCCGGCGGACTCAGCGGAGGGGAAGGGTCTGAAAAACCTCGCTGTTCCCCCCCCCCCCCCGTTTTATTTGCTTCCTCCGAGTCATCTTTGTTTTTTAATCTACACACTACAAAAAAAATTGGTATTGGCAGCGTTTCTGACACTGAGGAAATGAATCTTCTCTCTCTCCTCTGAAACACAGGCCGGGCGCAGGAGGCCGCAGGAGGCCGCAGGAGGCCACAGGAGGCCACAGGAGGCAACAGGAGGCTGCAGGAGGCCACAGGAGGCTGCAGGAGGCCACAGGAGGCCGCAGGAGGCCACAGGAGGCCACAGGAGGCCGCAGGAGGCCACAGGAGGCCACAGGAGGCCGCAGGAGGCCGCAGGAGGCCACAGGAGGCTGCAGGAGGCCGCAGGAGGCCACAGGAGGCAACAGGAGGCTGCAGGAGGCCACAGGAGGCCGCAGGAGGCCACAGGAGGCCACAGGAGGCCGCAGGAGGCCACAGGAGGCCACAGGAGGCCGCAGGAGGCCGCTGGACTCACAGCCACGCCCGGATCTCCCGAGGGCAGCATTCAAGGCTGCTCAAACCGGGGAGCAAAAAAGCACAACAACGGATTCCACCGCTGGGCTTTCAAGAGCCACGCCCTACAGACACACTGCGGGCTCAGAGAAGGGCTGAGGTAGGTTAGGATATTACCCATCATGCACCTCTCCCCACAGGCACTCACTAGCAATCACTGCATTGTAGCGTGGGCACAGTTATTCTGACATTACCAAAAAAAAAGCCATTTCAAATTTTAAGACATGGCTGTCTACCACTTATAGGGAGGGTCAAAGAAGCGCATTAACTATTTAAATCAGTAAAGCGCAAGATTAAGTCACCATTGAGGCATGGGTGCTGGATTCCAGAGCTAGAGGGCTGTGGTGTCTGCTGGTTTTAGTGTGTTACAGCCCAGCTGATACATTTTAAATGTTTGGCTAAAGGCTGCACGCACCTGACCGAAAGGAAATCTCACACCCCTGGAGACGGCGCGGCCCCCCAGGACCCGAGCGGTGTCTCCTCCCACCCGAGCTTCTTCACAGAGCTCGGCCCTTTGTGATCACTGAAGTCTGCGCAGAGGGACGTTCTCGCGTTGGGTGACAAACCGTCCACCGCAGACTTAGCGCAGATTTACCACGGCGTTAGATTCAGCATCCGGTGACGCCGAATCAGAAGAGAACGCCGGCCTGGCAGAGGGTTCTTCACCGCAGTCGGGCTGACGCATCGCTCAGCAGATCACACCATCCTCCCAGCAGCCACTGCAGGACGCCGCCCTCTCAGCGGCAGGGAGCGGACGATCGCCATGGAGATGGATCAGATTACCGGACGGAAATGCCCGCGGGCTTCCGAAGCGGAGGCAGGGCGATGCCACCGTGCCCATCCAGAAAAAGCCCACCGGCCATTCTACCAACTCCAGGCCTGCGCGCATTTTCTTCTGCTTGATCTGGAGACAGACTCAGAGGAAGGCGACTCCTCTGTTCACATGCGATACATCCCCCCTCCCCACTGAACTGCACATTAATACACATTCCTTCACCTGGACTGAGTATTTTTCCGGCCAGTTAATTATCTCTGTAACCTGCCCAACCCATTTGATCATTCTGTCTCACAGATCCCTCATTACATTTCGGCCACCATTCAGACCATCTCTACTATTGACACCCGGCTCCTCTCAAGATCTATAGCCGGGTTCCTCCTGAGATTTCTTCCCATTTGGGGAGTTTTTTTCTCTCGCCACTGTTTCAGTGTTTTTCTTCCCGCTGGGGAGTTTTTTCTCTTTTTTTGCTGACCTTTTTTTTGCTTGCTCACTTTTTTGGGAGTACAGGCCTGGTTTCCGCCCAGTTTTTCACTTTTTGCTTCCCTCTGTTAAGTGTCTTTGTGACAGCGTCTGTGTAAAAAAGTGCTTTACAAATAAAACAGAACTGAAGAGAGAGTCTTCCCTACTGCAGTGGCTCTCGGCTATAAGGACAAGGTCACAGCGTACAAGAGCCCAGATGTTGTGTCACTTACGCTGGAGTGACCTATGACAGAGAGGGAAGGAGTGAGGATGGGGGGGGGGGTTAAATACATTTGGAATGACTGCACCCCCCCAACCTCCAGGTCCATTATTCTCCCAAGCAAGCATCAACTAAATTTCACCTCGTCCCAAAATGCAAAGCAACTCCAGCACTGGGACTGATGAGACTCAAACTCATCTGATGGGACTCTCAGGGTTCAGAGGACATCATAGACTCATGTCCACTCATGTCCATACAGTCATGCGCACGCTCAATAAGCATAAATGACTAATCAAACCACAAATCATGACCACAGTAGTTTCGTACGCAACAAAAACAAACCAAAAAAAAACAAAAGGAGAATCTTAATCACGATGTGATATATTTAGGCATTTAGCAGATGCTCTTACTCCGAGCGACGGGAATTTACTCCCCCACCCCCCACCCCCCCCCATACGAGGAAGGCATGCTGCTGGATGTTTGCGTTTCTGGAAGGCCATCTGAGATAAGCAGAGCCCACGCTGATCTGCTGTAAGACAGGGCCTGTTCTCATGACCACAGATCAATGATAATAAGGCTTTTAATGACATCATCCCCAGCGAAGGCTAAGGAGGCCGATCACAGAGGACCAGAGAGCAGCTCAAGAGCACCTGCATGTGTCAGAGTAAAGAGCTTGACACAGCGCCTCCTGTTGGTCAAACAGGGCAGACGGGACCGTTCCTGTTCTGCAGATGGCTGTGCGCGCGAGAGGGTGAGGGCATATGTGCAGTCCACGGTGTGTGACAGAGAACAAGAGAGGGGGAGAGAGAGAGAGAAAGGGAGAGAGAGAGAGAGAGAGAGAGAAATGAGGAACATGTTAAATGCTGAGGATGAGAATAAAAGGAATGATGATGTGAAATAATTAGCGTGGGACGGAGTGCGTGGTGGGGGGCTACGCCCTCTGGAAGAGGCTGCGCCGCGACCATCCCCCCGCCGAACCCCCGACCGCGCCATCGCTAATCCTGCCAGAGAAAACAAATCAAACACAAACACTGGGGGCCCCGGCCAATGAGAGGCCCTTACTGTCACCGAGCCCACAAGGACCGCCCCTCTGGTGTGTGTGTGTCTGTCTGTCTCTGTGTGTGTGTCTGTGTGTGTGCGTGTGTGTGTCTCTGAGTCTGTCTGTCTGTCTGTCTTCGGGTTGTGTGTGTGTGTGTGTGTTGTTGTGGGGTGTGTGTGTGTGTGTCTCTGAGTCTGTCTGTCTGTCTGTCTCTCTGTGTGTGTGTGTGTGTGTGTGTGTGTGTGTGTGTGCGTGTGTGTGTGTGTGTGCGTCTGTGAGTCTGTCTGTCTGTCTGTCTCTGTCTGTCTCTGTGTGTGTGTGTGTGTGTGCGTGTGTGTGTATGACTGCTGCTCTCCAGGCTGGGTGGGACGGGAGAGTGAGGGAAAGGGGGGGGGACAGAGGCTCAGAGGCCATGTCCCTTCCGGCCACCGCAGGTGCCCGGGCCCCCCCCCCCCCCCCCCCACACTGACCCCCCCATTTCCGGGGAGCAATTACCGGCCTTGATTTACGTCCCCAGTCAGGGGGGCCTTACGGCGACAGAGCCTTCGTCCGTACAGGGCTTTATCAGGCAGCCTGGCGATTAATGACCACCCCCCCCGACCCCCCCGCCCTGCCCCACCCCGCCCCGACCCCCCCCGCACCGCACCGCTTCAAACCAGGAACGCGCCCATCACCATCATCACATACGCCCTGCCTCCCCCCTCCAATCCCGCCGGGCCCTTAGTGCTTTAAACAAGCTGCTGGGAGCGCTGCCTCTCTTCCTCTCTTCTCCTCTTCCTCTCTTCTACACCGGTCTTTTAAAAAAAAAAAAATTATTGTTTTAGCACCAGTACATTCCACTGTTGTGTTAGCGCCGTGAGCGGAGTGTGTACATGTGGTTGAGATCAATAACGGGACCTTTCTCCCTGTGAGGAGGGCGTGAGGGGTGATGAGGAGGGGGGCGTAGGTACCTACACCCCCCCCCCCACTGCCCCCCTCCCCAGGTCCACTCAACCGCCTTTCCTCAGCAGGGAAATGTAAACAGTTGCCCCCCCCGATACAGGTGCTGGCAACACTGGAGTTAACGCAAACAAGCTTCAGTAGCGTCGCTGGTACCGCTAACCTCAAAAAGCACATTGAGTAGGTGTGTGGACACAGATGCACACACGCACACACGCACACACACACACACACACACACACACAGTAACCCGAGGAAGAGGTGGAGGAGGAGGAGGAGGAGAAGTAGAAGACGAGGGGGAAAAAAAGACGGAAACACAAGATGACAGAGTTGATTGTTGGCGGCTGCTACGGGGAATTACAAGACAAGAAGAAAACTAATTACTCTGTGATTTTCTAATTACCTGTGACTTTCTGACAGACTGCGAAGCAAAATGAGGAATTTACAAAGTGCAGTGTATTGAGTTATTGAAAAGCTGCTGCTTGTGTGTGTGTGTGTGTGTGTGTGCGCGTGCGTGTGTAGGGGATTGAGCGAGTAGGGGGTGGGGAGAGCGACTCTCTCTGTCAGCATGGGGGGGGGGGGTATGGGGGGGTCTCACTCCAGCCTCTGAATGTTCATCCGTTTGTTTATTTGTTCATTTATCAAGCTTCCCTTCATCTGCATAATTTATTTCAAGAAAGCATTTGGTCTGTGTCTGGAATATAAATGCCTGCGCCTGTTACACTTAATGCATGCGCCTGTTACACTTAATGCATGCGCCTGTTACTCTTAATGCATGTGCCTGTTACTCTTAATGCATGCGCCTGTTACACTTAATGCATGCGCCTGTTACACTTAATGCATGCGCCTGTTACACTTAATGCATGCGCCCGTTACAGTAACCCGCCTGCAAGTGGAGCTCTGTTTAGCAGCCAATCAGGCGGCCGTCGCGACACAAACTGCGCGTTACGGAGAAGCAGCGAGGTCATCGTCCTCAGCGCTGACTGCTGTGCGTATAGCTCACTCAGGGCCCGGACACAGGCGTGTTACAGACGTGTTACATGCGTGTTACAGACATGTTACAGGCATGTTACAGGCATGTTACAGACATGTTACAGACGTGTTACAGGCATGTTACAGGCATGTTACAGACGTGTTACATGCATGTAATCATCGATTCTCCACCTGCAGCCGAGCAGAGAGAAACGCTGACATGCTTAATGGGTGAGGAGTAGAGCCTCATCTGCAGTCTCTCCCAGCTCTGGGCGGGGGGGGAGCCTCCCCCCCCCCCACCGCTGCTGCTCTTTTTAGCGCATAGGGGCCACTGCTCTGACACGGACAAAGAGGCGGGAAATCGAAGGAGGAAGGCTCTCTCAGGAGCCGATGCGGAGAACACACACACGCTGAATTACAGCACCACAATGATCTGTTTCCTTTACGGGAACGTAATCAC